>NW_026902094.1:0-844 GCF_033783945.1 Neopsephotus bourkii
TAGAGAGCTTGACATCAGAATGGCTAAGCAGAAGAGGCCACGATACCATACAGTTGGTAGAAATGTAGGCCTCAAAGGTACTGCAATCTTGTGGTTAATGTTTGCCTCAGGTTGCTTAAGAGACAGGACATATATCTTGCTGAAACAGCACAATGGTAATGCTTGAGCAAGCTGGAACATGTTGAGCAAGTTGAGACATGTCGAAACAAGAAGTGGTTTGTGGGTTTTGTTACTTGGAAACTTTTGTGTTAAACATAGCGTAACCAATAATCTCGCTGTATCCTAGCAGATAATGTGTCTAACTCTGTAGACTATAAAAGTTGCTGTGTTTTGCTTAATAAACGAGACTTGCTGACCATGAGAGCATGAGGCTTGTCTCCCGCGACTCCAACATTTGGCGCCCGAACAGGGACCCCGCTGGACAGGGACCCCGCTGGGACCGGAACTCTTGCTAACCGACGGAGTTGCGTTGGGTGCGGGTCTCGATTCAAAGACGGCTTCTGCAAAACGGGAGTGCTACATCGGTGGACTACTCGTCTCCTGCTTAAGCCCAGAGTGCTGCATCGGCTGGCTCTGCCGCTACGCGCTGCCGACGCCTGGAAGGTGCAACGGATCCGGTAATTATGGACAGGCAAGCGGCGTATGATCTTTTTACTGCCTTCCTCCGTCGCCGGGGGCTAAAAGGCTTAGATTTTGATAAAGAGCTCCCTGCCCTTCTTTCTTATGCCCGGTCTTTTGGTATCTTTGCCGATCCCCATTCTATTCACCAGTTATCAGAATGGCGCCGATATGGCGATAAACTTTGGGATCTTACATTAGACGATGATAAAACAGCAAAAAAGTT
>NW_026902095.1:0-12071 GCF_033783945.1 Neopsephotus bourkii
GTTACAGGCATATCAGGAATGGATCGTTAAAGGAGTGGAACGAGCTATTCCAAAGAGCATAAACTGGTCAGCATTATATGCCGTAAAACAGGGTCCCTCAGAATCACCTTCTGAGTTCTTAGATCACCTCAGAGATGCAATGCGCCGACACACACCATTAGATCCTAACTCAGAAATAGGAATACAACAACTCGTGTCTTTGTTTCTGGGTCAGTCGGCTAGGGATATTAGGAGAAAGTTACAGAGGTTACGACCAACAGAGGGAAGAAACTTAGAAGTGTTGCTGGATGAGGCTTGGAAGGTGTTCAGTAATCGGGAAGAGGATTATAAACTGGGGATGCGAAGATTAGTAGCAGTCGTGGAAGAGGAGGGGAATAGAGGACCGAGACAGAAATCGCAGTTGAAAAAAAACCAATGTGCCCTGTGTCGACAGTTTGGACACTGGAAAAATGAATGTCCAAGAAACGAGGGAAATAAAAACCGCCGACACAAAACAGCCAAAGAACGGGTAGTGGCACATATGGATGATTGACAGGGACCGGGGGAATCCTCCCTAGCGGATCCACTGGTTGTAATAAAGCTAGGGGAAGAAAAGGAAGAAGTGGAATTTTTAGTAGATACCGGGGCAACATATTCGGTTCTGAATAAGGCATTAATACCTGTAGGGGGAGACTATGTTACTGTAAAAGGGGCAACTGGCCAAAGTGAAAAGGCATATTTTTGTAAACCACTGAAGTTTCAATTGGGAAAACAATGGGGCATTCATAAATTTTTATATATGCCCAATGCCCCAAAGGCTCTCCTGGGGAGAGATTTGTTGGAACAACTGGGGGCCACTATTACCTTCAAAGAAGGTGAGATCACCTTGAAAGTAAATGATCAGCAGTACATAGAAATGTTAAGTTTAGAACTGATCACACACCAGACAGAAGAAAAGGTTAGGGAAGATATATTAGATCAAGTATTCCCGGGAGTATGGGCTACAAATATACCCGGGAAAGCCAGAAATGCACCCCCAATACAGATTAAGCTCAAGGAGGGAAAACAACCAGTTAGGATTAAACAATACCCTCTAAGAAAAGAAGATAGGGAGGGAATTTGTCCAATAATTGAAAACTTTTTACAGTTAGGATTATTAAAAGAATGTCAATCTGATTTTAATACCCCTATCTTACCAGTCCGTAAGCCTGATGGATCATATCGGGTGGTACAGGACTTGAGAGCTGTCAACAAGATCACTGAGGATCTTTACCCGGTGGTAGCAAATCCATACACGCTACTGACTTGCTTAATTCCAGAACTAACTTGGTTTACTGTTTTAGATCTAAAGGATGCCTTCTTTTGCCTCCCTCTCCATGAAGCCAGCCAGAAAATTTTTGCATTTGAATGGGAAAACCCCAGAAGTGGGCGCAAAACCCAGCTCACATGGACGGTGCTGCCTCAAGGATTTAAAAATAGTCCCACTCTGTTTGGAGAACAACTTGCCAAAGACTTAGAATTATGGGAAGCCCCACCGGAGGATGGAAGAATACTGCAGTATGTGGACGACATCCTAATTGCTAAAGGACGCCTTCTTTTGCCTCCCTCTCCATGAAGCCAGTCAGAAAATTTTTGCATTTGAATGGGAAAACCCCAGAAGTGGGCGCAAAACCCAGCTCACATGGACGGTGCTGCCTCAAGGATTTAAAAATAGTCCCACTTTGTTTGGAGAACAACTTGCCAAAGACTTAGAATCATGGGAAGCCCCACCGGAGGAAGGAAGAATACTGCAGTATGTGGACGACATCCTAATTGCCACCCGGACAGAAGAAACTTGTGTGGCTTGGACGGTAAGCCTCTTAAATTTCTTGGGACTCCAGGGATATAGGGTGTCTAAGAAAAAGGCTCAAGTAGTAAAACAGAAAGTAACCTACCTAGGTTATGAGATTAGCGCTGGACAACGAACTCTGGGACGGGAGCGCAAAGAAGCAATATGTCAGACCCCAAAGCCTCAAACAATAAAAGAGCTACGAACTTTTCTGGGTATGACAGGATGGTGCAGATTGTGGATTTATAACTATGGGTTGCTTGCAAAGCCCCTATATGCCCTCATTACTGATGGAAACAGAAACCTACAACGGACACGAGAAGCCACTCATGCTTTCCACCAATTGAAGAGTGCTCTCATGTCAGCTCCTGCTTTAGGGCTCCCAGACACAAGTAAACCATTCTTTCTGTTCTCTCATGAGAAACAGGGGATTGCTTTGGGAATACTGGCACAAAATCTAGGTCCATATCGACGAGCAGTTGCTTATCTCTCTAAGCAATTAGACGCAGCGGCCAAGGGGTGGCCTGGGTGTCTCAGAGCTATCGCAGCAGTTGTATTAAACATTCAAGAAGCACGCAAATTCACCTTGGGCCAGAAAATGACAGTACTAGTATCTCATACAGTGTCCGCAGTACTGGAAGTGAAAGGTGGACACTGGCTTTCTCCCCAGAGATTTCTGAAGTATCAAGCCATCATGATAGAGCAGGATGATGTTGAGATTGTGGTAACTAACATTATCAATCCAGCCTCTTTCCTCAGTGGTAATGAAGGAGAACCTGTACACCATGATTGCCTGGAAACCATTGAGGCTGCATATTCTAGTCGTCCAGATTTGAGGGATACCCCTTTGGATAACTCAGAAACCTGGTTCACTGACGGGAGCAGCTATGTCATCAGCAGAAAACGATATGCTGGATATGCAGTTACCACCTGCAGAGAGGTAATAGAATCTGGACCTTTGCCTATAAACACTTCCGCACAGAAAGCGGAATTGATTGCTCTGACCAGAGCCCTGGAATTGGCAGAAGGAAAAACTGTAAACATTTACACAGACTCAAAATATGCATTCGGAGTTGTACATGCGCATGGTGCTATTTGGAAGGAGAGAGGACTGTTAAATTCACAAGGGAAAAACATTAAACATGCACAGGAAGTATTGAGACTATTAAAAGCAGTCCAATTGCCTGAGAAGGTGGCAATTATGCACATCAAGGCACACCAGAAAGTGAGCTCTGAATTGGAAGAAGGAAATGAGCTGGCGGACAGAGAGGCAAAAGAAGCAGCAAAAGGTGAGGTACCAACTGAAGGAGCATTGATCCCTGATGGGAAAGTTTCCTTAGAAGGTAAGCCAAATTATAATAAGGAAGATCTAAAATTGATTGCAGATCAAAACGGTATATTCAATGAAGAAGGGTGGGCCAGCACACCACAAGGAAGGGTAATTGTTCCCTTATCAATGTTATGGTCTTTAGTAAAAAATGAACATCAGAAAACACACTGGGGAGCCGAGACCTTACATAAACATTTAATAGGCAGGATTATGGCTAGAAAGTTATATGCCACCATTCAACAGGTAACTCGCCAGTGTGATCTTTGCCTTAGGACAAATCCCAAAATTATACCCAAGCTCAAAATGGGTCAGATTGGAAAGGGGAATGGACCAGGACAGCAATGGCAGATCGATTTCATGGAACTGCCGAGAAAAGGGGGGTACAGATACTTGTTAGTATTAACAGACACCTTTTCAGGTTGGCCAGAAGCCTTTCCAACTAGGAGTGCAAAGGCACGAGAAGTGACCAAAATATTGTTACAGGAGATAATACCATGCTTTGGAGTTCCAGCCATAATATCTTCAGACAGAGGGCCACATTTTATTTCAAATGTGGTACAGCAAGTAAGCAAATATCTTGGAATTGATTGGCAACTTCATATCCCTTATCATCCACAATCAAGTGGACAAGTGGAAAAGATGAACCATTTAATCAAACAACAAATTGTGAAATTGGGCCAGGAGGCCAGGCTACCTTGGCCCCAGTCCCTTCCATTGGCCTTGTTGAGAATTCGAACTAAACCAAGAGCACGAGAAGGACTGAGTCCTTTCGAAATTCTATATGGAAGGCCATATGGGGTTCAACAGGGAATGTCTCCCCAAGCGGGAGAAGAAACCATGAACACCTATATAATAGAGTTAGGAAAGCAGCTTACTAGAATTGAAAAATATGTGGCTGGAACTCGAAGCAGAGGGTTGGACAGCTCGGTACACAATATACAGCCTGGAGATTATGTGTATGTAAAGTCTTTCAAACCTACAGGAGATGATAATCTTGAGCCAAGATGGAAAGGGACATTCCAGGTGTTGTTAACTACATTCACAGCTATCAAGATTAAGGAACAGAACGCCTGGATTCATCATACTCGAGTTAAGAAAGCTCCGAAGACACCCTGGAGAGCGATCCAAACTGAAAATGAACTGAAACTAAAGCTAATTCGTAACAAGTAACACTGCAAATTGATAAGACTGTGTTGATGATATTTTTAACCTTCTTGTTTAAAGCTTTAATACTTCTCTCTTGTTTGCAATTATAACCAGCGAGAGGTCGAAGAATGATGAAAATAATTACAGGATTAACTGTGATTCTAGGGGTCACACAAAGTCTTGACAAAATGTTGCCACTATTAGGAACAGAGACAAATGTTTGGCTTACTTGGGCAAATAGAACTGGTGTCACTGATTTTTGTTTATCACTCACACAAGTAGGAAACCCATTCCAAACGTGTTTAATTGGAGTTCCTTATTTAAATCCAGATGATTTCTATGGATGGGTGAAGAATGATTCAGTCTTGAACCTTACAATAGTAACTAAAGCAGTTAAGAGAACCTCAGGCGATTGGACAATTGCATCTGCTCAAACAGGAGGAATTATAAAAGGACTAAATCGTTCAACCATCCCAATTCAGGAACTCCGACTTCTGGGGTCTGACCAAAGTAATCAGAGCTGTATAACATTCAATTCTTGGTCAGATGAAAATCCAGAAACTAAAGTGACTAGTAGGAAAGATTGGTATCATAATGTTACCTCATATTGTCTTGGGTCTTCTCCTTCACTCCCATATGATGTTACCACCCTAAGGCACTACCCCCAGGTTACTTCTTAATATGCGGAGACCGTGCATGGCCAGGAATACCCTCTAAGCCGCATGGGGGACCATGCTATTTAGGAAAATTGTCCTTGTTTGCAGCTTCCAAAAAACATATAATCCAAACCCTACGGGAAGACCTTCATAGGAATAAAAGATCTGTTCACCAATTAGGCCCTAAATGTGACCCCACATTAAAGATTTGGGGCCATACAAAGCGATTCTTTGCTGCACTGCTTTTACCAAATGTAGCAGTTGGAAAAGCATTGGCAGATATTCACCGCCTCGCATGTTGGACAGCACAACAGCTAAATATTACCTCAAATATAATCTATTCACTTGCTACGGATGTAGATAGTGTACGGCACGCCTCCTTACAAAATAGGGCAGCTATGGACTTTCTCTTACTAGCCCATGGTCATGGATGCGAAGATTTTGAAGGTATGTGTTGTATGAACTTAACAGACCATTCAAAATCTATTTATGCCAAATTACAAGAGTTACAAGAAAACATGAAAAAATTGCAAGTTGATGGAGGGTTGGATGATTGGTTGAATGGGTTTGGGATTACAGGGTGGATTAAGGAGTTAATCAAACAAGGAATTTGGATTCTGGCTGTAGTTCTCTTAGTCTTAATGACAATTCCATGCTTAATCCAATGTGTCTCGAATATGTTTCGCAAATCTATTGAAGGCACCTGGGTATCTCTTAAGTAAAAGAATTTACTTATGTCATAGAAAAGGGGGGAATTGAAACTGATGTGGCCTATTGTGTACAAGGGGGTTGTCAAAATGTACAGGGGGGTTGTCAAAATGTACAGGGGGGTACTGTTTAAGTCATAGCTGGTTTAACGAGCTCAGCAGATGTCTTATCAGACAAATACCAGAACAAAACCTCCTAGTGAGGAGAATGGGGGTTGTACAAGGAGTACTGCTTAAATCATGGCTGGCTTGACAAGCCCAGCAGTTGCCTTATCAGACAGCACTAAGATAAGGCTTCCAAGCGAAGGGAATAGCTCATTAAACCAGCTAGACATGGACCAGACCCATCCAGCTCCTAAAGAGCATGCGTGAGGACCAGAGGTAAAAAGTTCAAGCCTGAGGAAGACTCGTTTACTTCATCTTGAAGACCCCTACCCACAAGAGGAAGACTACTTACTTCATCTGAAGACCCCTGCCCAAGACCAGCAGGACGCATTGCACATGCGTGGAGCGCCTTTTAGCTCATTCTAATACGAAGCGGGGATACCCCACGCACTCCCAAAGACACACTCATACCCCCACACCAACGCACACACACCTCCCCTATACACACCCCCCTTTAGTAACCCTGCCCTAGCCCCACCCACACCCCTGCACACATCACCAGCACAGTCCTCACGCCCCCCAAACAGCTCCCCCATTACACATTCTGAAAAGGGACAAAAACGAACAAAGAGAACAAAAAACTTCACGGGGTGCGAGTTGTGGGTCCATAGGACATCACGGGGAAGTGGAGGGTGTCCATGGGGTGCTACGGGTCGGCATGGGGCAGTGGCGGGGGTCACTCTGGGGTCTCTATGTGTCACCAGGGCTTGTTATAGGCATCTCTGGGTCACTACAAGGTGGATACGGGTCTCTGTGAAGGGTCCGTGGATTGCTGTCTGGTGTCTATTGGTTACCATACATCCCTATGGGATGTCTACAGGGTGTATGGGGCATCTAAAAACCCCGAAAAACAACAGCACCAACAAAAAAGTTCCTAAAAAGGACCACAAAGTAAATAAACCTGGAGAATAAAAACGAATGCACAGCAAATAAAGCTGACTGAAACTGCGTAAAGTCAGTAAAAAGCAAAGTGAATAAAGTGATTATAAAAAGTAAATTAAATCAGAAGTAAATACTAAGTAATTTATAAGCTTCCACCAACAAGCAAACTAAGAAAGGCAAAATCAGTCCCTGCAGGAGTGGGGGTGTGTGTGTGTGGGGGGGGGTTCGGTGTGGGGAGTGCGTTTGTGGGGTGTGTGTGCATGTTTGGGAGTGTGAGCGGGGGCTTGGGTGTATGGGGGTGTGTGTACATATGTGTGTGTGGTGTCTGGGTATGTGTGTGAGTGGGGGGTTGTGTGTGGGAGGGAGTGCGTGTGGGGAGTGGGGTGTGTGCATGTTTGTGCATGCGGGGCTGTGTGTGAGTGGGGGGCTGTGTCTGGGGGTTTGGGTGTGTGCTGGGGGGCTGGGTGTGGGGGTGTACGGGGAGGGGCATGTTTCCTGGTGTGTGTGCATGGGGGTGTACGTATGTGGGGGTGGTGTATGGGTGCGCGGGTGTGCCTGTGTGGGGGTGTGTCCAGGGGTTTGGGTGGGGTTACTGAGGGAGAGGGGGGTCTGGTCTCAGGTAGGGGCAGGCTTCAGGTTGGCCACGGGCGGGAAGGGGGGGCATGATGGGGCGTGGTCAGGCCTCTGGGTGGGGTTAGCGAATGGCCCGGGGATGTGGCCCCAAGGGGGCAGGGCCATGCTTACAGTCATCTCCTCGGCAGTGAATGTGGGCGTGTCCAGGGTGGGCTGAAGTCCTGCGTGGGGGCGTGGTCTGCGTAGGGGGTGGGGATGTTTGGCCAGGGCCTGGGTGGGAGGCCGGATGAGGGCTAACGTGGGCTGGGGGGATGTACTCTGCTGTAGGAGGGCTATGGGGGGGGAGGGTTGGTCTGTGCTGTGAGAGGGGCTAACACAGGCCAACGGTTGTGCCCATACACGCACACCCACATTCACACCCACGCGCACCCACACCCACACATACGTACACCCCCATGCACATACCCGCACAGCCCCCCTACACGTATCCTCATAGAAACGCACCCCCACCCCCCCACCCACGCACACCCCACCCACCCAACACACACACAGCCCCCCCGACACCCCCAAGCACAAGCACACACATACTTACACACCCACACACACCCAAACACATCCACACCCAAACTCACGGGCACACACACGCCCATACGCACCCCCTCCACTTCTCCCCCCAAACACCCACACTCTCACAAAACAGACCCCCCACAAGCATGCACACACCCACATGTCCACCCACATACACACACCCAGACTCGCCTGCACCCACCCCCCCACCAAACACATGCACCCATCTCCAGACCCACCTGCACACACACACCCGCATCCCCAGATGCGCCAACACACGCGCACACACTCCCACACATACACCCGCCTAGACACACGCACACCCCCAAACACACCCCCCCCGCACACACACCCAGACACACCCACACACCCCCATGACACACCCCACCCTACACGTACATACACGTAATCCTAGGGTGAAATCGGTGTGCTCGGCTCGCTCCCTGAAATGTCTGTACGCCAATGCGCGCAGCATGGGAAATAAGCAGGAGGAGCTAGAAACCTGTGTTAAGTCGGGAGATTATGATCTGGTGGCAATTACAGAGACGTGGTGGGACAGCTCACATGACTGGAATATAGTCATGGAGGGCTATGTCCTTTTCAGGAAAGACAGGCCAGCCAGGCGGGGTGGTGGGGTTGCTCTTTATGTGCGAGAGCAGCTACAATGCGTTGAGTTCTGTCCGGGGACAGATGATGAGCGAGTCGAGAGTCTGTGGGTGAGAATTAAGGGGCAGGCTGGCAGGGGCGATACTGTTGTGGGGGTCTGTTACAGGCCACCGGATCAGGGTGAGGAAGTTGACGAGGCCTTCTACAGGCAGCTGACAGCGGCCTCACAGTCACAGGCCGTGGTCGTCGTGGGGGATTTTAACTTCCCTGATGTTTGCTGGAAGGACTACTCGGCAACCCAGCCGCAGTCCAGGAGGTTCCTCCAGTGTATGGATGATAACTTCCTCATGCAAATGGTGGATGAGCCAACCAGGAGAGGTGCGCTGCTGGATCTCATCCTCACTAACAAGGAGGGTCTGGTTGAAGGAGTGAAGGTTGAGGGCTGCCTTGGTTGCAGCGACCACGAGATGGTAGAATTCAGGATCTTGTGTGGTAGGGTCAGTAGAATAGCAAGTAGAATCGCAACCCTGGACTTTAGCAGGGCAAACTTTGGCCTCTTCAAGCGATTGCTAGGGGAAATCCAGTGGGCTAGGCTGCTTGAAGGGAAAGGGGCCCAAGATAGTTGGTTGACGTTCAAGGACTGCTTTTTCCGAGCTCAAGATCGGAGCATCCCGACACGTAGGAAGTCAAGGAAGAGGGTCAGGAGACCTGCGTGGCTAAATAGGGAATTGCTCGGTATGCTCAAGTGGAAGAGGAGAGTTTACAGGTCATGGAAAGAAGGGCTGGCCACTTGGGAAGAATATAAGGCTGCTGCTAGAGGATGTAGGAAAGCTGCTAGGATGGCTAAGGCCTCCTTGGAATTAAAGCTGGCGAGAGGGGTCAAGGACAGCAGAAAGAGCTTTTTCAAATACATGGCAGGTAAAACTAACACCAGAGGCAATGTAGGCCCGCTGATGAACGGGACGGGTGCCCTGGTGACAGAAGATACAGAGATGGCAGAGTTACTGAATGACTTCTTTGTCTCTGTCTACTCTGCTGGAGGCAGTCCTGAAGAGCCCTGTACCGCTGAGACCTCGGATGAAGATAGGTCAACGGAGCGGTCTGCCTTAGTCGATGAGGAATGGGTTAAAGACCAGTTGAGCAATCTGGATATCCATAAATCCATGGGTCCAGATGGGATGCACCCGCGGGTGCTGAGGGAACTGGCTGAGGTCATTGCTAGACCGCTCTCCATCATCTTTACCAAGTCTTGGGAAACGGGAGAGGTGCCTGAGGACTGGAGGAAAGCAAATGTCACTCCTGTCTTCAAAAAGGGCAAGAAGGAGGACCCGGGTAACTATAGACCGGTTAGCCTCACCTCCATTCCTGGGAAAGTGATGGAACACCTTATCCTTGGTGCCATCTTAAGGCATATCAAGGATAAGAGGGTTATGAGGGGCAGTCAACATGGCTTCACCAAGGGGAAGTCGTGCTTGACCAATCTCGTAGCCTTTTATGAGGAAATAACACGGTGGATGGATGATGGTAGAGCGGTGGATGTGGTCTACCTCGACTTCAGCAAAGCGTTTGACACGGTCTCCCACAGCATCCTTGCGGCTAAATTGAGGAAGTGTGGTCTGGATGATCGGGTAGTGAGGTGGACTGTGAACTGGCTGAAGGAGAGAAGCCAGAGAGTTGTAGTCTATGGGGCGGAGTCTAGTTGGAGGCCTGTATCTAGTGGAGTGCCTCAAGGGTCGGTACTGGGACCAGTATTATTTAATATATTCATCAACGATTTAGATGAGGGAATTGAGTGTACTATCAGCAAGTTTGCTGATGACACTAAGCTGGGAGGGGTGGCCGACACGCCAGAAGGCTGTGCTGCCATCCAGAGGGACCTGGACAGGCTGGAGAGTTGGGCGGGGAATAACTTGATGAAATATAACAAGGGAAAGTGTAGAGTCCTCTGGGCAGGAACAATCCCAGGTTCCAGTATAGGCTGGGGAACGACCTGTTAGAGAGCAGTGTAGGGGAGAGGGACCTGGGGGTCCTGGTGGACGACAGGGTGACCATGAGCCGACACTGTGCCCTTGTGGCCAAGAAGGCCAATGGCATCCTGGGTTGTGTTAGAAGGGGGGTGGTTAGTAGGTCGAGAGAGGTCCTCCTTCCCCTCTACTCTGCCCTGGTGAGACCTCATCTGGAATATTGTGTCCAGTTCTGGGCCCCTCAGTTTAAAAAGGACAGGGACCTGCTGGAGAGAGTCCAGCGCAGGGCAGCTAAGATGATTAAGGGAGTGGAGCATCTCCCTTATGAGGAAAGACTGAGGGAGCTGGGTCTCTAGAGTTTGGAGAAGAGGAGATTAAGGGGTGACCTTATTAGTGTATATAAATATATAAAGGGGGAGTGTCAGGAGGATGGAGCCAGGCTCTTCTCAGTGGCAAACAATGAAAGGACAAGGGGTAATGGGTACAAATTGGAGCACAAGAGGTTCCACGTAAACCTGAGAAGCAACTTCTTCTCAGTGAGGGTGACGGAACACTGGAACAGGCTGCCCAGGGAGGTTGTGGAGTCTCCTTCTTTGGAGACATTCAAAACCCGCCTGGACACGTTCCTGTGTAACCTTATCTAGGTGTTCCTGCTCCGGCAGGGGGATTGGACTAGATGATCTTTTGAGGTCCCTTCCAATCTCTAACATACTGTGATACTGTGATACTGTGATACCCACACCCACGCAGCCACACAAACACACGCACCCACAGGCACCAACACCCCCAACATGCACACGCTCAGACACTCAGCCACACCCATATGCACACACCCTCCCCCACATCTATTCTCTGCCACACCCACCCCCACCCAAACATGCACGCACTCACCCCCACAAGACCACGCACACCTAAACATGCGTGCACACGAACACCCCCCCCACACCCACCCCCACAAACGTAGACACCCCCCACGCACACCCCCCCCACACATGCACTCCCATGCACACATGCACCCACACACATGCACTCACCTCTCACACACATGCACACCCCCTACATACACCCACCCACGCACAAACCCACCCAGACACACTCACACTCACGCCCACACACACACCACCCACACACACATGCACACCCACCCAGTCACACACATATACACGCACACACACACATACCCACACACACAGACGCACCCCCCACACACACATATACACCCACACACGTGCAAACACCCCCACGCACATGCCCACACACCCCACATACACACCCCACATACACACCTCCACACGCATACACCCCCCACACACACCTGCACACACACCCACATGCAGACACACCCCCCACGCACTCCCAAAGACACACTCATACCCCCACACCAACGCACACACACCTCCCCTATACACACCCCCCTTTAGTAACCCTGCCCTAGCCCCACCCACACCCCTGCACACATCACCAGCACAGTCCTCACGCCCCCCAAACAGCTCCCCCATTACACATTCTGAAAAGGGACAAAAACGAAGAAAGAGAACAAAAAACTTCACGGGGTGCGAGCTGTGGCTCCATAGGACATCACGGGGAAGTGGAGGGTGTCCATGGGGTGCTACTGGTCGGCATGGGGCAGTGGCGGGGGTCACTCTGGGGTCTCTATGTGTCACCAGG
>NW_026902096.1:0-1237 GCF_033783945.1 Neopsephotus bourkii
TTACACTGCTGACGTAAACATTCCGCTACAAGCGGGCCCTTTGCTTCCACAGGCAGGGTCGAAGAGTCGACCGCTGCCTGGAGACGATCTACGAATTGTGTAAAGCTCTCGCTTTCATTTTGCTTTATTGCGGACCATGGCGACGGTTTGGCAATAACTCTAGAGGCTGTGCGAATAGCTTCTCTGGCCGCACGGGGAGTTGCCATAACTTCATGGGCCCGCAGGCCCTGGGCTTGCGCCTGGTGGGTAATCACTGTGGGATCTCTACCCATTAACCGCTGCAGGCTGGAGTCATGCAGTGGGTGATCCACCACAGTTACTCGGGCCAGCTGTTTCGCACAGTTCTCCTCCCATTCTTGTTTAAAAACAATCATTCCAGCCCCATCAAAAATCAATCTACAAGTTTCTTTTGTATTGAACGGAAGCAGGTTGTCTCCCCCAAAGACACCGTCTATAAGGGTGGAGACCATGGCAGAATTAAGGCCTTTATCCGCGATTGCTTTAACAATCGCTTGTACATCCTTGGGGTTTATTGGCGAATGGACCCTCTGTCCCCCATTCGTCACCCGGACAGGGAATGCCAGCGCGGCCGATGGGGCCCGATCGGCACACGCCATCTTGATTTTCCTCCAATCCGTGAGGGGGATTTGTCCCCTTTGCGGCTCCTCTTTGCTTTGGATGGGGATATTTTGGCTTTCAACTCTGTCTACCCCCATCTCCTCCTCCTCTGAGTCTGAATCAGTTGCGAGCCACTCCCCCCAGCTAGTCCCTGCCCCGGAGTGGGAAGTTGACTGACTGGCTGCTGCCGGGTTCCAGTACCTGTTTGTTGGGCTCTGGCCCCGCCCACCTCCCTTGCGGGCGGGCCGTTCCCTCCCTCTTAACTCGCCCGCCTTCCACTCGGCGGGGGGCTTGCCCTATAAGGGCATGTTTTCAAGTGGCCGCTCTGATTGGCTCCCCTCCCCTTTCCGGTTCTCCTCCTTCTCCTCCCCCCTCCCCCCTTCCCCCCCCCCCCCCCCCCGTTTACGCGCGCTTGTTAACTCTAGCACTTCCTCCCTCTGCCCGCCGGCGGCGTCCTTGCCCCGCCCTTCTTCTCCCCGCTCGGCTCCATTTTGGGGCTACATAGGTCCGTGGCTTAGCCCAGACTTCCTCTCTTTGTAACTCCAGTTCCCCGCGGCGCCCCCGGCCTCCTCGGCTGACTACCCCTGACTACCCACAGTTGCGGTCCCGCAGCTCCGAG
>NW_026902098.1:0-125139 GCF_033783945.1 Neopsephotus bourkii
AAGAGAAAATTACAAAATCCAAGTTTGTGACAAACAACTGTGGTGTCTATGCATGGAGAAAGCAACCAGCACCTAGAAAAAGGACAATTTCATTAAGGGTATTCATCCACATCTGTTCTTTTGATACCAGGATGTGGGGCAGGGGTATGATTGTCCAAAAAGTAGCAATAAAATATCTATAAAAGCTGCAAAATAAATATTGAAAAGTTGCCATATTACTGACAGCTGTCAGATACCATCCAACTGAAGGGTCCTTATTCCTTTAAAACTTGAAAGTTTGCTATTTAACCCTGAAATGAGTAATGGATGCCTTGAGCAAGATTTATTTTTAATAAACCACAAGGTTTTTACTGTGATTACACCTACTTAGATTTAATATTCTCTTATGGAACATGATTTATTTTTTTTTAAAGAAAATAATTAATTTCTTTTTTCCTTTCCTTTCATTTCCATGTGTTAGGTTTCAGATTGTCCACTCCCTGCAATTTATAACAGTTAAGGAAAAGTTAATAATGGCTCTGAGAGGGGAGAAAAAAAGAAATCTATTGAAAAGGAAAATAAAAAGGAAAAAGTCTACATTCTCAGCAGGAGCTTGGATAATTATCTGACTCCTTCCCAGCCACTTCTGGCACATGACATTACCTCAGCAAAACAATTAGCCTTTCTGCACTGTGTGAAAAACACAGGGATGGCCAAATACCAGAATGTGTGACATGGTGTTTAAGGGCCTAGTTAAATTAGAGCAGACCTGAAGTACTGCAGATATATGGCTTGTTGTTCCTTTTTTTTTTTTTTTTGAACTGGAAATACAGAGTGGGAGGAGAAAGTTGTGCATAAGGTAGTTTTGAAAGGCTAAGACATGTTGTAGTGTATGTAATGAATCCTATTGTATTGTCAAGTTAATGAACTCTCCTGTACTGAACTCAGATGCCGCAAAGAAGTAGACTCATACAATGTATTTTCTTTCCTTGCTCATTTGCTACTGACTTTATTCTGTGTTTGGAGTACCTATGCAGTCTTTTGCCAAAATTTGCTGAAGCCATAATACATTTAAACCATTTCAAACCAATACATCCACCTGCATATATAACCCAGCCATTCTGGATCTACTTGATTTCTGGGAAGGTGATCAAGCAGCTAGTCCTGAAAACCATTTCCAGCCACATTTAAGATGAGAAAATCTTTGCAATGAATATTGCCTACATGACTTCAGTAAAGCCTCTGACTGTCTTCCATAATATCCTTGTAGACAAGCTGTTAATATAAAGACTGGATGAGGATGCAGTGAAGTGGATTAAAAACTAGTTAAATGGCCAGGCCCAGAGTGTGGTGGTTAGTGAAACAAAGTCTGTTTGGAGGCCAGGGCCGTGAAGGGCCACACAGACAACGAAGGGACTGAAGCATATCTCCAATGAAGAAAGGCTGAGAACTGGGACTATTCAGCCTGGAGAAGGGAAGGATCAACAGGGATCTTACTGATGTATCAAAATACCTGCAGGGAGGATGCAAAGAGGGTCTTTGCAATGGTGCCCAATGATAGGACTAGAGGCAATGGGCACAAACTGCAGCACAGGATATTCTGTCTAAACTTCAGAAAACACATTTTCACTGTAAACAACTGAAGACATTTACCATTTCAGTAGTTAAAATTTTCAGCATTTACCAAATACTGACACAGGTTGCCCAGAGAGGTTTTGGACTCTCTATTCTTGGAGGTATTAGAAAGCCATCTGTACATGGTCTTGTCCAACCTGTTTTAGGTGGTCCTGCTTGAGCAGGGGCCTTGAAGCAGATGACCTCCAGAGGTCTCTTCCAACCTCAACCATTTTGTAATTATGTGATTCCATGATAACATGAACTTCACCTGATCCCTCTTCCCATCACTGACCTTAACATGTCACACAGCAGCCACTGATGTCCTAGCTGAGGAAAAAAAAGTAAATGCAAGTCTAGATGCTGCTTATATAAATGACTTTTGGAACAGCAGATGCACTGAGTGGGTGGAGTATCTCTGTAGGAGCTTAAGACTACTCAAGCATTATGTCTTTTGCTTCAGTGGCCTCTGGATCTGCATAGCCTTTGTAACTCTTTAAAGTCCAGCTCTCGTTGCAGCCACCATATATTATAGGAAAAGAAAATACTCTTATTGAAATTATTAGAACTATTACTACTAACGTTTTTGTTTGCACAGCAAGACTTTTACATATCAATATTATAGACATTATAGATTGCTATCTATAGATTATAGATGCTATAGATTGTTATTGTTTTTACTTCACGTTTTAGTGCAAATCCTGTCTTATAAGAAAGCATTATCCTCCCCACTCTTTGAGAAGAATCTATGCTTTTAGAAAAGATTCAAAAATACATATTTATCATAATTTTGAAGTCTAATCCCTTAAGAACATTTTTACAAATTTGCATTTTGGTGAATGTGCCACTGACAGCAACCTGGCAAAACATTGAAAATTAGAAGTTTGCATGTGTTCAAATGAATCGCCCACACCCACTCATGTATAATAGGATGATTATACATGAGATGAAACAAACTTGACGATCACACTGGGCACTATCAATGGGGTTTTATTCTGCTGTATACAGTAATTTGCTAAGAGTGTGATATATACCTGCAAATGAAAAAGCAGTCATGAATAGCTGTCCAATTAATGTTTTTCTTAGCTTTCAGGTAATTTTATTGTGGCAACCTGAAATGGTGGGTGCTTCTGTGTGTGTGACTAGACACAATTATGAAGTATGAAAATATTTTAGTATTTGAAAAACTGAGACATGAATCTCAAAGATTATAGATTTATTTTTTTAGATACTAAGGTGTTTAAACATTTATCTGCATAGTTAGACAACCAATGTAATATTTTTGAAATCTTTCTAGTTTTCCTAATGTCTTTTTGGCACTTAAGAACTGATCCATAGATACCTACCCAGAAGACTCTCTGGCAAAACACCCCCTAAACTGGGAAGAATTATACAGAACACCTCACTCAGTCCCTGCTTTAGTCCTGGTTCCTCTTTGTCCAGCCTGTTTGAAGCTGGCTCAACAAAGTTGTTTCACAAATCTTTACAGGGTCTTTATAACTTAACGATTATAATTATGATAGTGGAACAAACCAATGAACAAACTAGGCCAACTTTCTGAGTATAACAATTTCCAAGTGTCTCAATGGATAGCATAAATTACTTTGTGCCATTTCAAAGGCACAAAACCATGGAAGAGTTTAACCATGGGAGTTTTTCCTAATGCCAGCTGATTACCAGCTTTGTTTCCTGAGACATGAGATCTGTTCATCTCAGGTATAGATGTAAACTGAATGAGAGAGTATCCTGCCTCCCTTTCATCATTCAGGGATGACATTTTGTGGCACCTGTGGAGCAACCACTTTAGTCTTTGACTACATGCTGACTAGGTGTGTATGACAGTGATACCCTTGTGCCTGGGGTCTCTGCCATGGAGAGACACAATCTGTGTTACTATGTCTTCCTCCCCCAGTCAAAATTTAACTCACCAACTCTTAAACCAACAGCATAAAACACGATTACAAATATATATACTGCACCTGTTAACTTACTTTCATATGAATGCCCGATCAGGCCCTGAGGTATGCTGCACCTGGACCTCCAAGAGTTTTCTTCTTAAACAAACACTGCAGCTGTTAAAAATAAACTCCACTTGCTCTGGTCGCTGTACCCTGAAACTCTCTTTGTTCAGTCTTTCCTGTTCTTTTTTTAACTGCCTGTAATCTGTTTAGATAAGAGGATAGATGTGAAGACCTTATTATATTCCTTCAGGGTATTTCGATAGGTAAAGTGAAGAAATGGCATTGTATGTCTATGCGTATGAGTTTTGGCATCCCCTGAGTAACAGTGAGAATATTGAAGTCTGCAATTCTTTTTTACTCATTAAAGAAATTAAGAGATCTTTCCCATGATGGACAGATTGAAAAGAATATTTTACTCTGGCTGTTTTGCTTCATATACTACTATATTCTCTACATATGTTCTGCATATTCTGTCCCCTGTGTCTTACTGCGTTTGGTAACTGACATCAGCCTTTAAATATGTAGTTAGTATTCCTTGTCCTCACATTCTGGTCTCTAATGCATGTAGTTTGTCTTCTTTTATTAGTAACACTGTTTTGTATTATTGGTTGTGTACCCATGTCCAGCTGAAAATTCACGCATAATGTTTGCATTTACAATGATATTTCAAAGTATAATTTTGAGTCCTACTGCAATATCCACCTCTTGAAAAATGTACCTGAACTAGTGATGCTTTCATTCTCTTTGGTCATTTTACTGATGCTTACAAAATTATGTTTTGCATTTCTTCTCATGTGCTGGCTATGGTGCTGACTTTTGTTGTTTGCAGTAGCATGTGAAGCATAGAATACTGCCTGTTTAGTATTTTTCCTTATGATGTGGAGCTCCTAAATCCTTTGCCTCTTGTAATATTTTGCATTTATTAAAAAGTATTCAGTGCCAGAACACTGTTGACTTACATAATCATTGGCCTCAGACTGATGACTGCTTCTACTGGTTTGCACTATTTATTCCAGTAGTTATTTCAGATCTGATCCCTCCAAACCGCACTATTTAACCCTTCAGCTTCATCTACTATTGCCAAATATGTTGTTCTCTTTATATCCTCTGTTTGACAGAAGCCCACTCGTAAACATCATATACCACTCCTGATAAATTGATATATTACAGTTTCCATAGTCCTGTTTAAAGAAGTCAAATAAAAACCTAGGCAGAACTGAAAGAAAACTTAGAGAACTTAGCTCTAAATAGATATTATCATCTTCCAACTATTTGTCCTTTTGCTTTCACTTTGTTTGAAAATATAAATGAAAGTCCTATTTATATATGCCTAAACAGCCTAGTAGATACTTGGTTTGTTTGGTCCTTTTTATCATTCATTGCTTCAGATACTTGAAGGAGTTATGCTTCTCTGAAGATAACACAGACTTCAGCTGTGTGTGAATAATAAAAATTGCTTTGCAATGGCTTAACCGTGCTTTCTCTAAGAGGCTCAACTTTTCAGATACACTTCCATTCTGTGAGAGAAAATGCCAATCTGTGGTCTGTAAAATTCTTGCAAGAGGAGTTGTTGAATAAGATCATAATCTTTGATATGTTACAGAAACTAAGCTAAACAGAGGTTTGAGATGAATGTGCTGAGATCATCTCTCATTGTGAGAATAGAAGACTGTAAAAATGTAAAAAAAAAGATTTTATAAAAATAAACAGTAGTATGTTTAAATTTTGAAAAAGAAACATAAAACGTCAGAGGGAGACAGAATAAGATTCTTTTTAAAAATATTGTTTATATACAGCTTTCCCACTTCCCACTGTGGCCTAGCAGGTACGTTCCATGCTTGTTTTGAACTGGTTTCTGAAACGTTCAGAGTTTTGGTGCCACTGCAGCCTCCTCCAGTCACTGAGACATTCTTTCTGCCACATCTGGTTTACGTGGTTGCTCATTCAGCCTCTCCCAGGTTGCTCACACTCCTTTCCCTCCCTCTTTCTAGGAAGGCTCACCCAAATGCTTCTCCTGAAAGGAACATAGCTCAAATCAAAAACCAAGACCCAACCTACTGTCCACCATGGAACCACTGTCTGTGATTGAGGGAAAAGTGACATAAAGTTTACTGGCACAGTAAATTGTTGCAGTGTTTCGTTATGAAATGCTCACCCAGAAACTCTGCATCCTGGGATTTGCTCTTCTCCCCAAGCTGTTTTTTTTTTTTTAATTTCCTTTTATTCCCTTTTTTTTTTTTTTTTTTTAAGTGAAAGATTCCTAAAATGTGGATTTACTCAGTGCAAATTCAGTTTGGCCTTCAGTCCACATGCTGAAATAAAAGTGTTATCTTTCCAAGTACACAATTGTTTTTAATTACCTCACCAATGAAGCTGAACAAACAGCTGTCAGGTCACACTGTCCATCATAGCTCATAGGTTTTATGAGCTGTGTTGCACACCACAACGTGTACAACCGCCTTTCACAAAACAGCACACAATCTCTCAGCCAGATACTGCTTTTACTCTGGATGGTCCCAACTGCATGTTTTCTTGCAAGGGCTATTGTATGACTTCAGTATCTGCCATTTTCATTGTTAGCAATGAATTCAGGCTGCCAGTACTATGGCTTTGTCCTGACACTCTTTGCCACTAGCATACATGTACTGTGTCCTGAGTGACTTCACACTGTTGGTTGAAACCATAGTCAAAATATTGAAGAACTACAGTGGAAAAAGTCTCCTATCCCATCTACCTGGGTTTATCCTGGAGGTAATTCAGACAAAGGTCACTCATACTTTGTTCCCAGGTTTGAGACAGACCTTTCATTAGGATGTGTCTCCAAGATCCTTGGCATTCTCTTTTTCCACTCAGATACTTTCTTCACTTGTGTGGGAGCATGTTGTTCCTTGGGTCCCCAAGGGACGATTGGTATTTGAGTTGTTCATAGAAGCATATAAATCTCATGAGAAGTGTTGCCAGCAGTTGTTACCTTCTTATCCATATTTCCATTCAAAAATTGATTTTCAAAGTGTCTCTCTGTTTTTCATGTAAGAATTGCTTATGTGCTCAACTTCAAATGTCCTGCCAATTAGAGGTGGGGGATAAGAAATCTTCAGGTTTTGCTTTTGGGGGTGGGGGTTTGGGGTGGAGAATGGGCACAGAAACAAAATTGAAGGGGATTTCATTTCCTGCTAGCTCTCACAATGTGCCTGAAATTTTACTTAGCAGTATGGTATTGGCATCCAGAGGGGCTGCAGTGGGGATCAAGCCATGCTGCTAGGCAATGCATATGCAAGCAGCGTATTAATTGTGCTACAGGCAATCTTTATATTTTTTCCTGGGCATAGGTCTTTTGGTAATATAACTCAGCAATCAGGCTGCTTCTTGCTTTTAATTTAGCTGTCCTGGTTCCTACACAAAGGTGTTGGAAGTTTCCTGTGGTGCACACCCAAAGTTAAGGAGGTGAATGATATCCCATCATCCCTAACCCCAGAGAGTGATAAAAATAAAAATGGTATATGAATATGACAAGGGAGAAGGATGGGAAACAGGCAGGGAGAAGAAGTGTATTGAATTAATTTGCCTGTGGGAGTTTTGCTCAATGTTTATAGACACAGTAAGGCAGTTAAAAGAATGCTGCAAGGATCAGCTAGACAGGGGAACCCAGGGGAGTGTGAGTACATGGGAGTGCAAAAGACAGTCTGAAATGATCTTCCAAATCAGTAAATGCAGAGGGCAGCAGGATGCTGACCTTTTACTGTAACCAATGCAGCTTCAAGTTGTAAGTTTGTGCTATTAGTTACAACTGAGCATGCTTGTGTATTATTACTGGTGTGTTTCTTCTGTTGGCATTAAAATTTCCTTTTTTAATCTCCCTCTTGCTCCACTCCAGTCCCCACCTCCTGAAACAGGATCAAATTTCAATCTGCACTCTAAGAAAAAATAATTAAAAAAAAAAAAAAAAGGAAAAAGAATAATCAGGAATGACCCTGGAAGGGAAAAACTAGTTGGTACATTTTATGGTGTTTAGGGCCTCCTAAGGAATTCCCAGCACTGTCCACCTCCAATTGCAACTGCTTTACCTATGAATGCAGGCTTTATTGTATCAGCTCTAATGTTATGTCTTTGCCGAAAGGATTAAATCACTATTTAGTAGAAAAGTTGCTGGACAATTCCTGCTTGAGTAATTTGTAAATTTGTACCTCAGACAAAGAATGAACCAAATGATTTGGACAGAATCAAAAGGAACCTGTAGTTTTAACACTTTGAATAAAATCCAAAGTTCAGTCTGAGGTTTAGGTTAGAGATGTACCCAAAGCACCCCCCTTGCTATAAATAACTGTTCCTTTTAGAGATGTTTGATGTAGGTTTGGATCTGACTTTGGGGTTTGGACTCATTTCAAGTTTGGATATCTTTAATGTCAAATGTGTTGATTTTCTGGAAAAGCAGGGAATACTGCACGCAGGCAAATTCAATGGCACTTTAAAGTACACAAATTAGCAGCAGCTATAATTTTTTTTCTCTGATTTATTCTCAGAATCAGTAATGCTCCTGTGAATCTGAAGAAAGGAGGAAAAGAATCTAATTGTATTAATGGAAAAACTTAAGAATAAATAACATTTGCACAACAACAGAACTGTTAAATATTTTGTCTTCCAATTAAACTTGTACACACTAATTGTTTTACAGGTCCAGGATGTATGCCAATCTGTTTTACATCCTACTGAGAGATAAAGAAATTCTGACTTTAATGGATATGAAGATTTCCTATCTTTCAGCAAAATTTTGCAGGAAAAACCAGGATGAATATTTGCAAAAATGCAAACATAAACCATGGGGAATGTATGTCTCATCTTTTGAATATTCAGGTACAAGAAGACCCCAAGATAGGTAGATCATTCCACCATATTTCCGCCTAATGGAAATTTCATCTTGGAACCCATTAGGTGTGAAAACTGCATTTTACTGTTTCTGTTTTTCATTTCGAGTTAAATAGAATCATAGAATCATAGAATAGTTAGGATTGGGAAGGACCTTAAGATCATTTAGTTCCACCCCCCCTGCCCCTGGCAGGGACACCTCACACTAAACCATGTCACTGAAGGCTCTGTCCAACCTGGCCTTGAACACCGCCAGGGATGGAGCATTCACAGCTTCCCTGGGCAACCCATTCCAGTGCCTCACCACCCTTACAGTAAAGAACTTCCTGTCCAGTAAAAAACTTCATCGGCAAACTTCCTGAGGGCGCACTCAATCCTGCTGTTCATGTCACCAACAAAGATGTTGAACAATGCCGGTCCCAACACTGATCCCTGAGGGACACCACTCGTTACTGATTTCCAGATGGACATTGTGCCATTGACCACAACTCTTTGATTGCAGCCATCCAGCCAGTTCTTTATCCACCGAGTGCTTCACCTATCAAACTGCTGTCTCTCAAATTTGGAGACAAGGATGTTGTGTGGGACAGTGTCGAACGCCTTGCACAAGTCCAGGTAGATGACGTCAGCTGCTCTCCCCCTGTCCATCAGTTCCGTAGCCCCACTATAGAAGGCCACCAAATTGGTCAGGCAGGATTTCCCCTTAGTGAAGCCATGTTGCCTGTCACCAAGCACCTTGTTGTTTTTCATGTGCCTTAGCATGCCTTCCAGGAGAATCTGCTCCAAGATTTTGCCAGGCACAGAGGTGAGACTGACTGGTCTGTAGTTCCCTTGGTCATCCATTTTCCTCTTCTTGAAAATGGGGGTTATATTTCCTTTTTCCAGTTGTTGGGAACTTCACCTGACTGCCATGATTTTTCAAATATGATGGCCAGTGGCTTAGCAACTTCATTTGCCAACTTCTTCAGGACCTGTGGATGGATTACAGCAGGTCCCATGGACTTGAGTACTTAAGGTTCTTAAGATAGTCTCAAACAAGATCCTCTCCTACAGTGGGCCTAGGGTTTTCTTTCTCACAGTCCCTGCATCTGCCTTCCAAGACTTGGGTGGTGTGGTCAGAGCCTTTGCCAGTGAAGACCAAGGCAAAGAAGTCATTGAGAACCTCAGCCTTCTCCAAATCCAGGGTAGCCAGTACTGATAGTTTCTGGGGGAGGCCTACGTTGTCCCTAGTCTGTCTTTTTTTTGCAGTGTACCTACAGAATCCCTTCCTGGATCAAGGCATCAAATCATAAAGTGCTTTCTGTTTTGCACCTTAGAGTTGGAAGAAAAAAGTGAAATTGACTGTGAGCTCAATCTGAGACATCAGAGGTCTGAGCCTTTTCAGGTGTTCAGTGCCTGGTTGTAGTCTTGCAGACTTTAAACACATTTTAAAAGTCTTTGTCAAGCTGTCCCAAGTTGGGCACTCTACAGAACGCACACTCTCCCAAATACTTTTAGCTAGAAAATGAGCATTTTGTTGAGCCGCTTCAATGATATGATGCTAATGTATTTGTTTATAAGGACAAAGAATTTTTCCTTCAGATACATTGTTTTTTACTGTGGGAAAAGCAGCTTTTAAGCTAAAATTGACCATGTAGGTTTTTTTTTTTTCTTTTTTTCCTACCCACAGTTTGCCACTGTAGCAGTCATTAACAAGAAAAATGGCAAAAAACAACATGCATTTTCTTTGGTCTTTCTCTGTGTGAAGCCACCTGGGGAACTGTTTACACAACTAGAAATCAATTAAATAGAACAGCCCTTTAAAACATTTACTTCCACTCTGCTGGTGTTTGTGTTCTTAGCTTGTTTTTGGTTTGTTTGGGTTTTGTTTGTTTGATTTTTTAACACAAACAAATCACTTTATTATTGCACATAAAATGCCCGTATATGGAGCGAATGTAAAAAGAAAAAAGTAGTAGATATGTCTCCTGGGAAACCTGAATGGTTGAAGGGGCTAAAAAAACCATCAGTCTGCTGAAAGTAGCTTTCAGGCTGGCTCACTTTCTAGAAGTGCCTCAAAGCTGTACAGGCAAGGTACACATATTCCGTCTGTTTAGTCCCTTTCCTGCTTGGCTGACTCAATATGGAGGATTTGTGGAGAGATGTTTTTAATGGCAAGATTTCATATGGTAAGAATGTCATGCAGGAAACAAAATTTGGCATGTTGGCATCTGCTAAAGGCATTCAGCCCATCTTGATGTATGAAAGCCTGACATGACCACAATGATGCTGTCTCTTACAATTTTATCTTAGAGACTTAAACTGGTCTGTTGTTGTAAATGTTTCTAGGGATACAAATCTCTTTTCCATGCTGTAAATGAAAGCTGAATGTGACAACTGACAATGATGTAAGTGTGAATTTTAGGTAGATCAGAGTCTCTCCTGACCACCTCAAATAGTTTCCTGTACTAAATATTCCAAAAATAAAAAAAAGGCCATATCCCAAACTAAACTCTGAAACTTTCTGCTTGTGTTTGGAATACTGAATCCAAATATCTACTAAAAAGACTTGTTTACAAAATGTTACACCTGCTAATTGCATTTCATCACCAAGTTTATACCTACTGTGTGGTTATCATCAATGTGTTAATTCATTGTGCATATTGTCCTATGGAAGAGTTTTCATTCCTGCCTATTTTATATGCTGATATTGTTTTTGTGTTAACTTCAGTTTTAACTATTTTTCACTTTTTGGGTGTCAAGTATATATCAACACTGTAGATGTGTAGGCAGCTACATGTTCATCATTCAGTCTTGCAAATAGATTGTAGATATACAGATTTCTGATCAGAAAGAAACTCTTACCAGTTAAGACATGCAAATCTGTGTAATTTCCTTTCAAATTGATTCTGTTTGCTTCAGATAAATTTTTATTGCCAGTTACTACTGTTTTCTAGGAGGATTGTGCACTGCAGAAAACACTATCTTTTGTCTGCACTGTTACATAGCAATCTTCAGATTCCAAAAAGGCCTTCTGACATATTGCAATATGATAGCAAACAGTGAGCTATAAATATTCTTTTCATGTTTATGTTGCTGTGTTCTTTCTAGGAAGGACAGTATTATCAACTTTTGTTCCACACTAAACAACTCTTAACAAACCCTCAAAACCTGTTTTATTTTTCTGCATTTCTTATGAGTACAGTTGGGAAAGCTGAAGTTGTTTGAAATTTCTTCAGTGCTTATCTGTTTTCTAGTGTCTTGCAGGCTCTTTCTTTGTAATTATTTGGTTATAGTGCTAGTAAAGCATGGAAAACAACAGAGTTTCTGTACAGGCTTACAAATGCACTGATGAATTCCACTTTGTCAGCAAGTTGTTGTAAAGAGGGATGATAAAGAGGGATGAGCTTATGTAGTTCCTCTATTGCCCCCAAATATGAGGAAGAATAATATGGCCATATGAGTGTTGAATAGGGAACTAGGTTACTTTAAAATTAAAAATCTTTAAAGAAGAAAGGATTTAATGTGGGTTCCAATGTGTATGTGAAAATGAGATTTCACTTTCATTTTTCTGTTATATTTTGTAAATTATTCATCTATTTTGCTTAGAAGTGTTTTTATTGGATTATGAATAATTTCCTTCTGAAATATGTGCATATGTGTGTTTTTAGAGGAGGTTGTTTGCAAAATATGTAGCTAAGGTTCATTTTGCAGCCAGAAAAGGATTATTTAATGCCTATGGCTCTTAATTTAGTTGGCTAAGGTAATCAGCTTTTAAACAGGTGAAGCTAAATTTGATCCATTTCTAAAGAGATGTTTGAAATATGAAGGAGACAAAAATCTGCCTTCTGTGTGTGCTTACAAAACTGTAAAATTGTAATGCAAGTAAGGTCAACTGATTAGATTGTATTTTTCTTACAACAGTTCTACACCTGAAATTGAAAAAAAAAAAGTTATTTCTTCTATATCAGAACTTATTATTGTGACAGAAATTATTGAAATAAGTTTAGATTTTCACAAGATGTAGCTTTTATACAACATTATACTGCCACCATATCAGGGTTATATATAATGGAACACAAATGTCTGAGATCTTTTTTCTTTCTATTGCTTTTAAAATGATAATTAACTTTGTTCTGATTTGGAAGGTAAGCAAATTTAAGTGGAATCAAACCACTTTTTTTAGTTCCCCTAAAAACACAGATCTTGAACCAGATCAGCTGGCATGCTTTCACCTTGAAAGGTGTCAGCACATCTCTTGGAATGCTTGGGTAGGCTACTCATGCAATTAAGCACTTGGATCTATCACACACTTGTATCAAGCTTTGTCTCATCTTGTGGTCTGACAGCTGTAATATTCTCTCCATCATGTCTCTCCACCTTGGTTTGCTGAAATGCCTTAAGGATATTGAACTAGGGTGAGCCAGGTGCATCTATTGACTTATACTTGGTTTTGGAAAGTGAATATCATGTTTTTTGTAACTGCTGTTTTTTGTAATATGCTGCAGGCTAACTGGATGGAGATGACAAATGATTTTATGATAGTTCATGGGAGGGGTCTCCAGACATTCATGGCAATACTGTCACACTTGACTCTGATTCCTAGTAAACAAAAGGCTTTCTTTCAGAATTCCTCAATGATTATGTGCTTCTCAAAAAGTGAAAATATACAGGCTGAATATGCTATACTTGAACAGTAATGTACCTGTTAAGTTCAAAAGGTCTACTGTAGCACCATTCCAGGTGTTTGTGGTATCCAATTAATTGATTTATAGTATCAATATGCTATAAACAAGCTGTCATTAGTAGTAGTAGTAAGAAACCCACCCAAACAAACAACTTGAGAATCAACTGTGAGTGTAAACATGTACTAACAGTTAACCTGAACTTTTGGCATGCACATCTAACCTGAATTAGCACCCAAGACTATAAATGTTTCCACAGCAAAGCTCTACCTCTGATACCACAACGTCTTTGTTCTACTCTTCATCTATTTGGGCTTGAGGATAAGGCCTTTATCCTAAGACATCCCTGTATTTTTCCCTGATCATTGCAGCAGCAACTCCTTCTGGAGGAACTGTGGAAGGTAAACTAGATGGCCATCACTATTTGAGTGATGGTTATTACTTAGCCTTTCTTAACAAAGGCACTCCTGGCCCCTAACTTGCACACCAGTCTGATAGGGTAGCTGATACTAACAAGCCTCTAGAGTATGAATATTTTCTAGCTGTATGACATTGGGATAGGTAGCAGACAAATGCAGAATTTCTTGTTGTCCCTCACAAGGGAAACTGTTTGCCATAAAGACGTGAAGTGTTACAAATCCTCCACCTTCCAGGAACCATGCCTGATGGTGTACGTCGGCACCTTGTCTTTCAGCCACTTAAACATATTTTGATGAATGCTGCAGCACCTGAAATGGTCAAAGACACAAGATATTCCCTTACTAAAGAGTTGTTTGGTCTCACCAGTAGCTCATGTGGAGTCAGCTTAGATTTGAGATTTAACTCCACTCCTAAAGCTTTAGGTTATAAGGAATTTTCTTACTATCTACAGCAGGAAGCTGGAGAAGAGCTATGCGATACAGTGAGATGTAGAATATCACCTCAGAATTGGGAAGCATGAACTGTGGGTGCAGTGAAGAGACTGCTGGAGTACTCCTGGAGTACACTGAAGAGATTCCTTTTTGCAGCATTACGAAAGGCAAGGAAGACCTACCAACAGGTTTTAGAAGCTCTAAAGCCATGTTTGCATGGTGCTACTCTGAGTTAAAATTCCTATGTTAAGGTGCTTAAAGTGATCAAATACACATTTATGACATAGCAGAAATAAGCTTCTGAGAAGATTTTGGGTGAGAAGTGAGTCGCTTCTTCCAAAAGTCTTTTCTACCTCTTGAATGAATAGTAATTAACTTCAGAAAGTGTCGTATTGGGCAGTATCAAATAGCTGACTGAAGATATGGAGTTGTACAGCGCAGTTGATATCTTTTTTTTTTTTCCTTAAAATTTCCTGTGTCCTATAGTAATCATTCTGCAAGGAAGGAATAAAGTTGCAATATTTATGTATGGGATTCATGGCAGTAGTTTATTCCATTATAAAGTGGGAAGATGGTTTTGAAATCTTTTTCATGCTCTATTAGTTAATTGCCTAGAAAAATATTTGAGTTGTAATTTCTTTTACCAATCCCTTGCTGATGATGAAACTTTGGACTCTTGAGATTCAGACTTGACCTTTGGGCAGACTGATTCTTCAAAATATCAAAAAGTATAGTTTTTCTTTTTTACCATGGATTTTCTATCTGTTCTCTAGAAATCATCAGTGGAGCATAAGCTTTACTTTTCTTCTAGTCCCATGCTACAATCTATGATACTACAGTGTAGCAATGGATAACAGAATTTTTTTCTCAGTTAACTTTGTTGTTTGTTTTTGTTCCAATCTTTTTTTGCATCTGTTACTTCTGACCTGTGAGAGTCTATTCTTTTTTGGGGGTGACAGTCGTCTAAGTGGCCTGTGTTATTGGCTGTAGCAAATGAAATGACACTAAAATGCACTAGCTTATATTTTAAGGTTTTTTCTTGTTCTCATTTCATACTCAAATTAGGTATCAAAGCAAAATAAGCACAGCCTGATTTCCACCTTTCAAGTTCTCACAGACAGTTCCTGAGCTGAAGTCCTGATGTGTAGGTTCATGCTGACACATGCCCACATGTGTGCATCTTCCTGTCTAAAACGACCATATCTAC
The DNA here is from genome assembly GCF_033783945.1 of Neopsephotus bourkii. Classification (NCBI taxonomy): domain Eukaryota; kingdom Metazoa; phylum Chordata; class Aves; order Psittaciformes; family Psittacidae; genus Neopsephotus; species Neopsephotus bourkii. The sequence goes on from NW_026902098.1 coordinate 15,140, forward strand.
CTGTCTGCTGTTTCTTCATCACAGACAAAATTCTCAGGCAATCCTAAAGTTTTTCAGAAACCACACTTGCTTTGCTTCTTTTGTCCTTACCACAGGACTTTTCTTTGGTGTGCAGTAGACCCTTTCCATTTAATTCACTTTTGATTTGAGTGATTATAGAAACATAGAATCAACTAGGTTGGGAAAGACCTGTAAGATCATTGCGTCTAACCATTACCCCAGGACTTCCAAGGCCGCCACAAATTGAAGCAAGTTTTCAAGTTCATTCAGAAGAAAACATGTCTCTTATTTTCTATGATTGATCATGGAGACATAATATACACCTTCTAAAACTTATTTATGCTGAATGGAGGAAGTAACAAGAGGGCACTGCAATGTACTAATAGCAATAAAGATTGAAGCAATGAGGATTGAAGGAACTGCAGATGAAGGAATCTCATGCAGTTCAACAAGAGGAAGTAAAAGGTTGTGCACCTGGGGAGGAACAACCCAATGCACTACTATATGCTGGGGGCTCCTCACATGGAAAGCAGCTTGGCAGGAAAGGACCTGGGCATTCTGGTGGACACCAAGTTGACCAGGAGCCAGCAGTGTGCCCTTGCAGCAAAGGAGGCAAATGGGATCCTGTGCTGCATCAGACAAAGTATTGCCAGCAGGTCAAAGGAGGTGATCCTTTCCCTCACCTCAGCAGTGGTGAGGCCACACTTGGAGTCCTGTGTCCAGTTCTGGCCTCCACCATAACAAAGAGACATGGACATAACTAGAGAAAGTCTAGGAAAGGGCCACAGAGATGGTGAAATGACTGCAACATCTGTCTTATGAGGAAAGGCTGATATTGCATGATAATGTTTAGGAAAGTTGATTGTTTAATCCTGCTAAGCATTGGAGGGCTGAGGGTCCTCAGTACTGCAGTTTGGGTGAAGACAAGCTGTTCTGACCTTTTTATCCCAATGGTTGCACCCTGAATGTTTTCACATTCTTTATTTGCTGCAATGCTTACTGTACAAGAAATAATTTAAGGGAATTTATGCAAAGCCAATGTTCCTTTCACCAAAGGAACATCTCTAAGCAAGCTTTCCTTACTAGATTCCAGGGTAGCTTGGTACTAGATGATATGTTGCCCCAACGAAAATGAAGGCAGCTGTAACTTTCAGTTTCTCTTTGCTGACCAGTGTGAGATTCTTCTCTCTCTCAGTACAAATCAGATGTTGATGACATACAAATAGGTGACCTTCCTTTTCTGGCAGCCTTAGAAGTTTGAGAAGACTTCAGTTTGCTCTTAGTTCACTTGTAAACTAGGCTGGGTATGCTTTCAGCAAGACAGTCTTACTTGAAACCCCCTTGGATTCCTTGAACAAGAGAACTGACTTGCAAATGTATTTTCATGATTTACACTCTCCCTCCTCACCTATGTAGCAAAGGGGGCATAAATTCTGTGGGGTTTTGTGGAGGTTTTTTTGCCCCATGAGCTGTTAAATTGCAACCATTAATACTGAATGAATTTACCTCATGTAGATGAAATCCTTGTAATTGGTGTGACTGTGATTAAAGAAATCCCTTACCCCCGGGGCTTTTCAGTGAGTTTGCTTCATTTTGCTGACTGATAAGGGTGGTCATATTTGATCTAACATCAAAAGTGTAGAGAGGAAAAGAAGAAGCAGACTGAACTGTAATGTTTTGGGTTTTTTTTGAGGTTGAGTAGGAAATTTGTAAGTTACGTGACTACAAATAATTATGCTTCTTCATGCTGTACATGCTCAGATGTAAAGGCTTGTTATTCTTGTGAGATTTTGAACAAACACTTGCCACCATCAAGGTGGGTTCTTTCAATGGGTGGCCCAAATTCCATGGAAAGCACATAGCCCATAGGTAAAACTAAAGGGAGCAGAAACTTTCGTTGATTTATCTTACTTACAAGTACATTCATTTTCCAGTCTTGGCTGTGTTTAACAGTTATTTCTATGCACTGTAAATCACACATCTATACATACCTTTGGAGGGCTGCAAACAGAAATCAGGGATTTTCCCCCTTTACATTCACATAAAGGAGAAAATCTGTTTCCTTTTTTCTTGAAGTCACTATTTTTAATTATGGCTAGGGGTGGATGATAAGGAGATAATAACCATCTAAAATACATGGCCCAGATTCTCACATGGTGTCACTTTGAATTACATCTTCTCAGTAGAGAATCTGACTCTTATGATATTAAACCGATTGAAGGTAGTGGAATTATCTAGCACCATCAGCTATGCCAGCTCAGAGTATGTACAGTAATGTTTCTGAAAACAAAGCAAAATGCACAAACATAAAAAGCAGAGAGGATTTTAGTACAGATGGATTGAGGTAGATGGTCTATCTACCTGCTAAAATTCAGGTGTCAAAACAGGATGATTTCAACAGAAGACTGGGAGCAGAGATTTCTTATCTTGAGTGCTGTAATTAATTATGTTTATTGTGATAGAGCCTAAAGGGCTTAAAAAAAAAAAAAAAAGGGCTACCCTCAGAGTTGCTCTGATTAGTTGTAGAGAAAAGGGGCAAACAGGACAGAGAAGGCTCACCTGCTATTAAGATCATGAGCAATACAACAACAGCATTGGTGTGATGACTGGAGAGGGAACGGGGTGAGGCAAAGATTGCTTGAAGTCAGATGAAGGGAAGGGAAAGATGTGGTATTAAATAAGAAATGGATAGATGGGCAGCTGTAATTAGGGAAAAGAGATGTCTTGCTTTGACCACTTTTGCAGCTGCTCTTTCTCCAAGGTGTGTTCCCTGAGTCCAAAGGCTTCCCTCCAAAATATGAAAGGTTCTGGGGGATGAAGCTGAACTTTGCCTTGACTGTTTCTTCTTAAGTCTTCTTTCTCCTTAATTTTGCTCCTGCTTTTAATTTGGCAGTTTATCTAATCATGAGTCTGTTTCTCCAGGTGCAAAAGCGGCTATCATCTGAAGTTGAAAAGTACTATAAAAATGCTCAATCATTCTTCTTCATGTCAGGGTTTGCAATGAAACTGTTTTTCCACTTGTCACCTGTCTGTGCTTGTTCTTCATAATCTTTTTAATGAATCTGCTATCATCCAACTGAGCTCTGAGATGAGCTCAAGAATATATATTATCAGTTTAAAAAAAATGAAGGGAAAGATGACTATACAAATGGAATATTTTTAACGTTTATTATTTTGAAGGGCCTTCTGTGTTTACCGATGTAAGATTTAGGCTGGATTGATCAGGATGCAGGTGCTGTTCTGCCGTCTAACCTTATCTGAAAACACAGTACAATTTAAATCAGAAAGACTAATTTTTAGATGGATGAGTAGTTCCCTAAGTTCCTTAATGGTTTAAGTCAAATGCTTGTATTTAAAAACTCCTTTGGTCTTCTGATACAAAAAATAAAGTGGTAACAGTTTTCTACGTAAAAGCTCGTGGCAAAACCATTCAATCTACAGGAAGTGAGCATAAAAATGCCTTACTAAATATGCCTATGAGTAGATGACAATTGAAACATATTATTAATTTCACAGCTTTAAGAAAACATACATTTCAAGGCTTTTTTTCTGGAAATATTTAATAATGCCTTTTTTCCTAGTGCAAGATGATATCAAACTATAAACCACAATTAAATTTTATTAAGTATGTCTGTTTACTCACCATAAACTGCACACTTAACTAATCCTTAAATTCTGCATGTTTATTATGGAAGATAACCATAATTTCTGAATTAAAAACTTAGTGATGTTTTAAGAAGAAATGCTCCAGTAAGTTAAAAAAGAGATAGACTTAAGCCCTGTGTATTTTCGAGTTTATTTGAAATGGTGCCAAGAAATCTTAATTTTCTGGGATCATGATGCACATTTGTAACTCATGATCTGCGCTATACAGTCAATTGCTCAGAAATATAGCAGGTTTTAGTGTAAAACAAATTAAGAAAGTGCCCTCTAGTTGGATTTATGGCTTTGTCCACTTCAAGTCACTGACTCTGGGACAGCAGGAATAGTTTTCTGACAACGCTGTTTGTATCGACAACGTTAGCTGCATTGTTTCAAGGCTGAAGAAACTGCTTGAAGAACAGAAGCTACTAAAAAACAGCAGTTCCCTCCCCACATTTTTTGTGCCATCTCTTTTACTTGGGCGGATAACCCTTGCTTTTCAACAAGATGCTTTGTTTTTTATAGCACACCCAGCATAGACTAGACGCAGATCATTAGTGCATTGTTCTATTATTTGCATGATGACTCTGTGTCATTCTCTGAACACGTGAAAGCAGGGAAGGATGATGTGTTTCATTCTCTGCTAGAAGATGACGCTGATCATCATGTCTTTCATTAAACACAGAAACATGACAGAGCATGAGACACCATCAGTACTGTGGAACATTAGTAGTGGAGGGAAAGTGAGTCCAAACTCTTGAGTGCTCTCCAAGTGTCAGTGGTTAAAAATCTGGGGTGATTTTTTTTACAAAGAGAGAAAAGAGGAAGAGTATATTTAATTTATATTACTTATATTTATATTTATATATATATAAATTGTCCTTCTATCTTCAGAAAAGTTCAGGTGCTGAGTCCTGAATAGTTTCTTAAATGATTTCTTTTTTTTTTCTATATATTTTTATTACTTGTATTAACATAGCTGCCATGTGGAGAACTGGGTCCACTGCTTAGTGTGCACATGAGGACAAAGATCTTGATCCAGCGTCTTTCCATGCAAGAAACACAACGGCAGAAGAAATATTTCATTATTTTCATAGAGCTAGTTTTCTGCAGTGGCCTGGAAGTCTGCTGGAAAATTAAAATGTGCAGGTAGTGAAAGTTGCTGTTTGTGTGCTATTTACAACTTTTCTAAACACACATAAGATTGAATTTGCCTTGGACTTTGAATAGGTAGCTTGACTGCTCTTTTGTTAAAAACATCTTCTGACACAAATGAAGAGCCAGTCTTGATGCTAAATCTCTTTTTGTGTTTGTGTGTATTTTAAATACTCATTCTCAGCATTTAATGGTCAGGCTTTCTTTATTTCAAGGTGATCTACGTTGTGTTGTTTTTGAGTAAAAAAACCATGGGAAATCCTTCAAAATCTCAGTATCCAGAAAAATTTCGTCTAGAGAATGAGTAAAAATCAATCTAAGGGTTTGGTTTTTTTGCCCCCACCTCCTTTTTTTTAAAAAGAACATCATTGTGTAACTCTTTCCTCATAAACCAATCAACATCTCCATCAACCATCACAGAATGGCCATACAATAATAGATTTAAGAATATTATCCTACATGTACTCAAGCTCTGTTCCTATCAAACAGGCCTTAAAAAAAGCACAGGACTGAACTGTAGTAAATGTGTTATTTTATATTTTCCTGACTGTAATACTCAGATTAACCTTAATGAAAATTTGAAAAAAAAAAAAAAAACACTTTTAAAATGTGTGTTTAATACCAGAATTGAGGCAAAATATGATAAGCATATTACTTTGTTGATGTAAGGTGTCTTCTGAGGATTAATATGTGACCCCAGCTCTGAAGATTATTTTTCTCCTGCTCCCCATCTTCCCTTTTTAATTGTTAGTACTTAAGTGGTGGACTGAATTTTCACAGCACTAAGAGTCTTGTGGAATTTATAAACCATAGATGCTGACTGTATGCAGAAACCTGGAATAAATTTGCATTGTTGATACAGCTGAGTTTCTCATCAATATGAGATGTACTGTATTGTCCAATCAGCTTTTCTAAGCTGTTGTATGCCAAAATACCTTTAATTTAAATGCAGATGTAACATTTAGCTGACACAGAACTTGAGCACAACTTTTGAAAGCTGAGTGTTTCCACATACGAAAAAACTAAATGACTACGTTTCTATTCACTGAAGGTTATTTATACCTCAGAACTCACTGTTCTAAAAGTGCCTGTCCCATTGGAAATATGATTCAGATGCCCTGAACTGAAGAAACATTTTCCCTTTTCCTGTGTAAAATGTGAAACAAAAGACAACTGAAAACCACCTCATTAAAACAGTTCCTTTGTCCTTCTTTGACAAAGTAAATTGTCTTGACGCATGGCAGTTGCCCTATGTAGGTGGTCTGTTTTATGTGCTAACCTCACAATGACCTCCGAGATACACTGCAAGTTATTTGATAGGTTCTGAGGATTTTTAATGTGTTGAAAATCAACATATTGTGCAATGACAGATTTCAGGTTTTCAGACTATTAAGAGACTAAGTTTCCAAGTGTGAGAGACTTCTTTCAAAAATACCACTTGTCTTTGGCTGGTTCCACTTGCACCTGGGCTAGGTGAATGTTTTAGCCAGGATGACTCTTCCTTACTGGGGCCATGTTGCCTTAACCTTTCAGGAAGACACAAGTTTTCATGCTCAGTTGCAGGGAGCTGATCTCATTGATGTGTAATCTTAAAATAGGCTCCTGGAGTAATTACCACAGGTACTTTTTTCATGTTTAGTAGTCTTTGTACATTTTACAATCCTTTTCTTACAGGCTGAATGTCTTTGCATATATGGAGTCAGGCAAGGGAAGATTCTTTTGGTGAGTAAATATAGATACCGTGGGCCAAATCTTCAGCTGGTATAAATCATTCTTGCTCTACCAAAGCCACTAGAGACACACTAGCTTACTCACAGAGGAAGCAACCATGTGTTCTTTATGACTTTCATTTTTAGAAGCATCTTTATAGAGTTGCAAATCTGTTTCATGTCCTTGGTCCTGGGAGGGGAGCAAGCCAACACTTGAGTACATTACACCATTTTAAATACAGTAATTTAATGATGCCTGTTAAGCAGTCTGTTAACTCAAATGGAAAGTCTTTACAAATGAGAAAATATAACTTTCATTTGTTACTGAAATTCTTTTTTTTTTTTTTTAATTGGTCTCATTTTTTTCAGTGCCAAGTAAAAGCAGAGGCATTTTCCACCCTCTAAATCTTCCAAACTGTCATTACCCATAGTCTAAGACAGTTGTGAGAGACGAGCTGAACTGCTTCAGGGTTTAATGTGGTCTCTGAGAGGGCTGGGTTTGTCATTGCCCAGTGATGTAATTTTATTAGTTTGTATAAAGTGGTTCGGCTGGGACAGTTTGCTTGCAGACACATTCCTACTACTTATGTAGGGAACCAATTTTCAATAGCAGATAGCAAAGACAGGATGGAAATGTTTTTGTTTGAACTGGTGCCACATGACTGCATCAGACCATTGAGGGGTGAGCAAGGGACAGAGACTCTGCAGTCTTTCATTAGTCTGACATAACTGTAGTTTATCGGCACACAGAAATACTGCCAAATGAGCAACAAAAAGGGGGAAACCATATCTCTGAAGGTATGTTTATGAAATTTGTTTTCCTGAGACTTATTTAATAGGCCACGCATAACCATTAGATCATCCTAGCTCACCTTCTGTATATCACAGGCTATTAAAATCTCACTTAACTATCCCTATATTCAGCCCCAAAGCTGTCAGATGGATTAAGAATTTCTACAAGGGTGTCCAGAGGAGGAGCAGGATAGTCCTGCCAACACCTGAAGGTCTAGATGTTGCAGTGAACCGTGTATGTTCATTTCAGGAGATGAACCAAACTCTACATTGCAAAATAAGGTTTAGAAGTCCCAGAAAAAAAAAAATGGACCTGTTCTTGTGAACCTAACATCACAGGGAATTCCTTTCACATTTTTGAGCCATCAGTTTTGATGGAGCTGTGGATGAGGATGAAGTTCAAGGTTATTGTCTGATGAAAGGGTCATTCTTTAGCAGATCTACAGTGTGTCTGCTAGGAACAACTGGACTTTTACTGTGTATCAGCGATGAAGCATACCTGGACCATCACTGTATCTTTGGCAAGGAATAGTATTATCTCCATACTATGGTAGGAAAAGATCCAGAACAAACCATTTGAACTCAAGTGCTGTTCTGGGTCTTCCACAGGACAACTACTGCTAGAGCTGGCCTATGAAGAACCCTGTTTTGTAGATGTATGTGTATACCATATGAAGGACAGAAATGTGATTAGCCCTGTGAAGGGAATGTTAGATGCTCTGATTTGCAGTCAAGAGTGCAGACTTTACGTCTCTCTCTCTTTGCTAACAGACTCTTCTCAGTGAGATGTTATGCTTTTGCTTGCTTTCCTTCCCTTTCTGTGCTCTACACTTTGCAGCCTTGTCAAGTTAGAATGACTAGTATGGTATGGGACACCATCCCATATTTCATAGTCATAGAATCATAGAATGGTTTGGGTTAAAGAGGACCTCAAAGATCATCTGGCTCCAACCCCCTTGCCATGGGCAGGGGCGCCTTTCTCGAGATCAGGGTGCTCAAAGCCCTATTCAGTGTGTCTTTGAACACTGACAGGGATGGAGCATCTACAGCTTCTCTGGGCAACCTATTCCAATGCCTCACTACCCTCTTTATTCCTAATATCTAATCTAAATCTAACCTCTTATAGTTCAAAACCCTTGCCACTTGTCATATCACCACATGCCCATGTAAAAAGTCCTTCTTCAGATTTCTTGTATGCAGGCAGATATAAAAACACAAAGGTAACAAAGAGACAAAAAAAAAAAAAAAAACCCAAAACAACCAGACAATGCTAAACTGCATCATTTCTAATCATATATTTGGTACTTGATGGCCTTAAGGTCCTTTCCAATCCTAACTATTCTATGATTCTATATATCTAGATTACAGCAGTTGAAAATGGTTGTGTCCAATGTAAATCTAAAAAATCCTTTATGTGGGCAGCAATGTAATGAAGCAACAGACACTCTGGATTGAGAAGGAATTTCTGCTAAGTCTTGTGCTGCTAAAAGAAAACAGAAGAAAGAGGGGATATGGCATGGCTAGGTAGCAAGCTGACCTGGTAAAGACGAGCTCATGTGAAATCATCAGCTTGTGAACTAAATCCTCATTGACCCTTGTTTCAGCATTGCTTGTCTTTACAGAGAACAGTCACTGAGTGACTACACTGCAGTGCTTTAACGAATATGGGCTCATATTGCCTTGCTTCCTGCTCTATTCATCACATTTTATACTGCACTTCCACTGATGCTTGCAGCACCCTGCACATGTGCTCTGCAGAATCGAGTCCACATCATTAAGTTTTGGAACATGAGGTACTGTTTGTTCACTATCAGCTGCTTCAGTATTTTATGTCAGCTGAATGTGAGCTTCTGCTTCTTAAATGTTTTCCCACATAAGAAAAGAAAAATCAAAACAAGAATATTCATTTGTATTATTCTACGCAACACATATGTTGTAACTGATATGTTAGGCCCAATATGCCTCTTGTTGTTTGACTTCACACTGTAATATGGCTGTTAGGTAGTATTTTGAATTCTAGTTCTCACAAGCACATGAAATGTGAGTTAATTAAGATGGCTATTTTTCATAATACAAATAACTAAAGACTATTAAAATATCCCTAATGAGGATAAAACATTTGAGTGGTTTTCAAAGCTACGACAACACACTGTAGACTAATGGGTAAATGCCAGCTGATTACAAAGGACAAAATTATAGAGGGTTAACAACTATGAAATTAATAATGCCTTTCAATCTTTAGGTAAGGTTTAATAATCACTTGATAATTATTTAATTCCAATAATTCTCCATATTAAGTATAATTGAATGGCTATGTTCCCAATTTGATATCTGTGGCTTTAAACATTCTACTGGGAGTTGAGCAGCTGAAGCCTTGTTCTTAGCATTGGGACCATATAATCTGAATGGGAACCTTCATTAAGTGTTACCAAATGTATTTAACTTGGCAGTAGAAGGAGAAAGACGAAGCACTGGATCTGAACAGAAGCCTCAGATCTACTGGCAAGTGAATGTATGTGTTCAGAGAGAGAGAGTTGTGATCCATGCTTGATTTGTTTTGTTGGAATGAGGTACAGCAGCTAAGATTAGATACCTGCAGCTTGGTCCAACCAGTTAAAAAAAAAATGGGGGGGGGAGGGTAGGGCAAGAGAGAGGGAAAGCAGTCACCAGTCGACTTCAGTGTTATTCTGTTGGCTTTGTCCTGCTACTTAACCATTCCTTGCGGCTGTGAATGGTTTCTGGTTGCAGATTGTGTTTCCTTTTCTCATTTCCATACTAAATGCTCAGCAATAATATTAACTGGGTGTACATTATCCCTTTTCTATTAAAGAGAGGATAGAGTTAAAAAAAAAAAAAAGAGAAAGAATACAAAACACAGAATCTTAATTTAAATATCTGGTTTTGGGAATCCCATTTCCCTGCTTTGCTCACCAACTCAAGCTTCAGTTTTGGTAGAACCAGTAAAACAATTGGGTCATGGCTGAATGCAACATTTATGCAAACACTGATGTCCCTTTTGGCTGTGCCTGGCTGTGCCAGGATGTTTGAGTACTGTCTTTACTCCAGTGCTTCAAGTCCTACTGCAGTCAAGATGCAGAGCTTGGATATGGGAAATGGATTCTGTACTGCTTCTTGCATTAGCATTTTGCCAACTCAGCTAGATCTGATAGTCCCTACCAAAGCACAGAATGCAAAGTCTGGATTTCTGATGCCATTAAGTTTGCAGTGGTGGAAATCAAACTTGCATTTTCACTGGATTGCAGGACATAGCTGAAAAGTATTCCTGAAAACCCTACCCCCACCCCCCCAACATTTTTTAAGATGCTTTCTCATTTTTTATGTATTGCCACAAGCTAAGTATAGATTCTACTCTATTATTGCCTTACTCTTTTATTGCAGCACACTGAAAAGATATGAAGCAAAAGTAAGCAAGTATGTCACTGAGCATGAATACTAGTAAAACATATTACCATTATGACATTCTTTATCAGGCAAGGGATATCTTTACATGTTTTCTTTTCTTATGTTTTGTGGGTCTTTTATAATATGAACAACTATCATGATTTAAATCCAGCTGGTAACTCAGAACCACACAGTTATTCACTCACCCTCTCTACCTTTCCTCCTCTGGGTGGGATGTGGAGGAGAATCAGAAGAATGCAAAACCCGTGGGTTGCAATAAGAACAGTTAATAACTAACATAAAGTAAAATATAAAGTAATAATGTAGTGATAATGCCAACAATAACAATAGTGATAATAATAGGAAATAACAAGAGAAGAAAAGCTCAGAAAACACAAGTGATGCGCAATATGCTCACCACCTGCTGACCAATACCTAGCCTGACCGCAGCAATGATCTGCCTTCTTTGGAATACTTCCCCCAGTTTATATACTGGGCTTGACGTGCTGTGGTATGGAATACCCCTTTGGCCAGTTTGCCTGTCTCTGCTCTCTCCCCTACTCATGGGCAGAGCATGAGAGACTGAAAAGTCCTTGATCAGAGTAAGCACTACTGAGCAACAGCTAAACCATTGGTGTGTCGTCAGCAATGTTCTCAGACTAAAGCCAAAACACAGCACTGCACCAGCTACTAGGGAGAAGATTAACCATTACAGCTGAAACAAGGAAAAGAACAACAAAAAGCTGAATAGTTTAAATCACATAGTGATTAATTTTGGATAGATCTTTCGTTGCATGCAATCTTGTAAGTAAACAACAAAATACAGCAAAATCTTGTCGTTATTTCAGATTAAAAAGTTGTCATGTCATGAAATTGCAGAATGAGATAAAGAATTAGTTTGTTGGGATTTTTTTGCCAACATGGAACAAAATTCTTTTGGTATTATCCAGGAAGACACTTCATTCATCTCTCTTTTTCACTGCCAAAATTCCACGCAAAACTTTTTCCAACTACTTTGTTTTGGCTTCCTGCTTAATGGTGAAAAACAAACCCCAGTGAAACTACTCTTTTATATAGTAAAAGATCTGCCAGAAGCAAAAATTTGAAGAGTAGATGAAATTAGCAAGTAGTCTTAGTAATTAAGAAGGAGTAATAAAAATACCCTACAGCAAATTGTTAAATTATTCCAGGCTAATAAGAAAGACATGCTCTTTTAATTTTATTTCAAGAACTGGAATGAATACTTCTAGAACTCTTGCAAAAATAAACTTGAAAACCCTGTAAACTAATGGCAACGTATTTGAGAAATGTAGGTAAATATGTCTTCTATATATCTTTCAAAAAACAATAGCAAATGTTTTCTCTGTATATCACTAAGTATCAAAGAAATCACTTTGTTCTATTACAATTTTTTCATTGGCCTTTGAAGTAGTTATTTGTAATGTTCCTCCAGAACTTTTGGCTTAAAAATCGTAAATGTTTTAAGGAGTAATTGAATCAAACTTCACGGTACCAATAGTATTAATCCATTTTCTAGATGGAGAAAGAAGGATAGCTGGGATTGCTGTTTGCCCAAGGTCACACAGCATCTTGTGTTAAAACTATGGTTAGTTTTTTGTTCATACCAGTTTTAGGCTGTCACACTAGACCAGTTAATTAGCATTCAGTTTCCATATTGTTTTTGATTGATAATGAGCTAAGCAAATATAAATAGAGCTTGACAATTTTCAATGTGGAGTTTGCAATAAGAAATGTGCTACAAGGAAAAGAAAATGGGTATTAAATGAAGAAAACTTATTTAGGGACATTGAAAGAAACAGAAAAAAAACAATATGCAAAATTTTCTTTAAAGTTTTTTCAATGTACAAGTCTAGTTCTTACTGTGCATCATCCCCAGTTATGAGTTTGGCAGTGTTACAGGACCTATATTTTTCACACAGAAGAACTTCTCCCAAACTATTTCGGCAATGAAGCAGATTCAAGAGCCATCACTGTGTTTTCTTTTAACTTTTTACCTACAGTGTAGTTACTGAGGAAACTACAGAAAAAATTCTGTTTTTCATTTGCATTTGACTTATTCTGGCCATCTTTTAATACCCCAGACCAATAAGCAGGATATGTGGTAAGATCTGAAGAAAGAAAAGATGTTTGAAATGGATTAACAACGTCTTCCTTCCATTGGTTAAGTGAAAGAGGACTGAAATGCATATTTGCTATATTAATACACCTGCTATATCTAGAAGCTGATGTGGTAATAGAAGCTCAGAAACACCAAGATGTAGGTTTTGAGCATATATTTTTTGAATGCTAGGACTTAAATAAGAGGGCTTAAATAAGATGTCATTTGTCTCTTTTGACCTCCAGGGTACCATACAAAATGTCTATTTACTGAGGGATTAGACACAACAGAAATTCAAGAGTTATGTATTATGTCCTAAAGGTTGGTTAAGAATTATATTTTTTCACTCCCACAGATTTTAGGAAATTTCTAGGATTGAACTAGTGGATTGCTTTTTATTTGCAAATTATTGGTTTTGTTGGTATCTGTCTAATTAATTTTGAAGTGATAATTATGTCTGGAAACCATGGGTTAGGTACTTGCATCATAAATGACAAAGAATTTAAGCTGCTGTCTCTGAAATCAGATCTGAACATCCTCAGAGCTTGGAATGCTTAGGTTTTGGTTATTATGAAGAATAGGTCAGCCTGGGCTTAGTAGAGGGTTTGCAATTTGTCAGTGTTTAGGATGATTCTGATAGGCAGTTTTATATTCCTGCATGCACAGTTGTAAAAATACAGATTCACATACATCTGTTCATGTTTCTGTCATGGTCTCTTAGACAAAAGGCAAACTGAACTGCCCTTCGTGCCTTTTATTTTTTGTTCCTGTTGTGCATCTTATTCTGAAGATGTTTAAAACATCAGGTTTTAAAGACTCTGACATTATCACTTTCAGTTTCCGGGTCTTTGGAATAGTAGGACGGATTGGATTGGTAGAGACCTTAAAAATATCTAGTCCAACCCCTCCTTGATGTGGGAAGGGACATCTTCAGCTAGACCAGGTTGCTCAAAGCCCCATCTGATCTTGCCTTAAACAATTCCACGAGTGAAGCACCCACAGTTTTTCTGGGCACTCTGTGTTGTACCTCACCTCCCTTAGTGTAAAGAACTTCTTCCCAATATGTAATCTAAATCTAATCCCTTACAGTTTACAAACCTTGCCTGCTGTCCTGTTCTTACAGGTCCTGGTAAAAAAAAAATCCCTCTGTTTTTCTCATAAGCCCCCTTTACATATTGAAAGTCTGCATTAAGGTCCCTTGGAGCCTTCTCTCCTGCAGGTTGAACAACCCCACTCTTTGCCTTTCCTCATAGGAGAGGAATAAAAGATGAGAGTCACCCACCTCAACCTGCTAGCCATGTTTTTTTTTCTATGCAGCCCAGGATATGAGTTGCAAGCCGTTTTCTGGGCTACAAACACACACTGCAGACCGTATCTAAGCTTTTATCTACCAAAATCTCCAAGTCCTTCTCCACAGGGCTGCTCCCAGTTCATTCATTTCTCAATATCTGGTGCTACTGGTGATTGTCCTGATGTATGTGCAGGACCTTGCACTTGGTCTTGCTGAACTTCATGAGGTTTGCATGTGATGTGGTTTCACACTGGTGTTTCTAAATGATCATGAAGATAAGGGCTGGGAGTGTACTAGAGAGTGCAATGACAACTTTATACAGGAACAATGTATTAGAAATCATAGAATCATAGAATAGTTAGGGTTAGAAAGGACATTAAGATCTTCAGGTTCGAACCCCCCTGCCATGGGCAGGGACACCTCACTCTAAACCATATCACCCAAGCCCTCGTCCAACCTGGCCTTGAACACTGCCGGGGATGGAGCATTCACAACTTCCCTGGGCAGCCTATTCCAATGCCTCACCACCCTAACAGGAAAGAATTTCCTCAGTTTAAAAAGATTTGGTTGGGGTTTTTTTTTGTTTGGTTTGTTCTGGTTTGGTTTTTTTTGTTTGTTTGTTGGGGGGTTTTGCTTGGTTGTTTTTTTTTTTGTTTGTTTTGTTTTGTTGTTGTTTTTGTTTTAGACAATGTCTCATTGCCTATACTGGAAAACTGAAACACAAATCAAGAAACAAAAAAACATTTCTGTTTTCAGTATGTTCAGTCATGTTCACCAATATTTAACATTTGATCTAAATGTCATAAAAGCTAGTTGTCTCTTGCCAGTGTGAATAAATAATTCCGTTCACTTTGCAGGGAGTACCCTTTCCCTTGTTTTTCAACAGTATACCGTCTCTCGCTGGTCTTGTACCTGTTGGATGTAACAAGTTTTTGTTGGGCATCTGTATGCATCACACCAGGGACAGAGGGAGGAGTGGGAAACCATCCTTTTTCCAATGCCAGAATGGGCTTCATGGCAAAATGCTGCTTGTCTGTGGGGCGCTTGTACCAGGGTGGAGCACACCAGTGCCAGCCCTGGGCCATACCCTCATACCAGGGCTCTGGTTCTGCATATGAGCATAAAAGCATAAACCTGGTTAACACAGAATTCTGAAATATCATTTGAAAATAAGGTAATAACCATGATAAACCCCTAATCTTTCTCCTTGAGTCCTGCATGCCTTCCACCTACAAGCAATCCCCAAAAGGGAATGAGCATTCTTGTTCTCTCAGTCTTGTCGTAGCACTGAGATCTCATGTGCTAGAGATGCCTTTCCTGTCCTGGCATGATTCTGGGGTGGTATTAATAATAATACTAATACAAGAAAAATAGGGGTGATATTTGCAAGATTGTTAAATTAATCTAATTTGAAAAGGAGAGCTTGTCAGCTTTGACATGACAAAGAAAAGAGGAAGTAAAAGTATGCAGAACAATTTGAGGGCATGTCTGAACTTTGCTAGGCAGCACTGTCATCCCACTCATCAAGTGGGAAGCAAAAGAAATTAAAGAGTGTTCTTTGTTTCCAAATTCCAGATTGCAGGCTTTGCTTTTAAACATGTTTCTTCGGTTGTGTCTGTTTTTTTTTTTTTTTCTATTTTAATGTATAATTTTCCATAACCATGGAAGTCAAAGTTTTCTGTGTTCAGTGTATAGTTCAAATTTTCACTCTGGTAAGGTATATAAAAAATCAGAAACTCCTGGCTACAGGAATAGAAAAAGTTCAAAGTTCATCTCATAATCATACACAGACATCTCCCTCCCTCTCCTCCTTCAATCTCTCCCCCTCTTTCTCTCTCCTTCCTTCTTCCTTTGTTTTTTTTTTCTTTTCCTTTTTTTCTTGAACAAGGCCAGAATTAAATATCCACTTTTTCTCTCTTCTTCTGGATGAGCTGTAATTTCATAATATGATAGTTTTATCAAGAACTAACAACTTTGGTTTGGCGTAGAACTATATAATCTAAAAAAATATAAAGTAATAGTTTAAAGGCTTCAGCTATGGAAGGGAGGAATACTGCAGTTTAGTAAAAGCATATGTTGCTTATGGGGACCTCACAACCACGTTCAAATTCAGCTTTTGCCAAATCACGTTACATTGCTAGAACTCCTTCATTAAATTTCCCCAGTGAGGCTCATATGGCAGGATCTATGTTCTTGCTATACCATATTAAGGAGGTTATTTGGCCTCTCTTTACCTTTTTTCTTGATTTTTTTAGAAAATGATTATTCCAGTTAGGAATTCACAAATTGAAAGCTCCTTACATCTTTGGGGGTTTTCTTTGTGAGGTTTGTTTTGGTGCTTTGTTTTTTGTTTTGTTTTACAATATGATTCCCAACAGCAGAGTTTCTAAAAGTTGTGGCAACATGGCAAAAACTCCCTCACATACACAGGCTATTTTCTGTTGAGACAACTCTGTGCTGGAAGGTGATGACTTTGTTTTATAGTGAGGCACATGAGGTGTGTGGAAAGCATATTTGGCTGCAATGGAGTTTGAAACCTGAGTACAGGAACCATGAGAGCTCTACAGCTCTGCAAAACTGCTAGGTTTAGGTCAGAAAGCACTTGCAATTTCTGCAAGAGACCTACTAATGCATTTTTACAGGGAGACTTTTCCCATGTTTTCTTAGATACAGGGTCTTTTAAAATTTGAGAAGGAAAAAGAAGTTATGAATGCTGTTATTGTTAGCTTACAGAAAACTTGTAAAAAAAATAGAAATATTTGCTTTCTTAAAGGAGCCACAAAATATTCTGAAGGATGTTATTTTCTGAGCTGATTTTGTAGACAGGAGTTTTTTTCCCCACATTAATAGTAGGGGACATTTAAAATGCAAATCTAACTGAAAGCTCAGAAGTCAAACTCTTTGGCAGCGTAATGTCCAAGTGGTGCACTAGCAGACTTGGAACAGGGACAGATATGGCTTTATGTATGCTCTGTGTATGCATACATAACATGTATGGTCTGTGTATGCATAGACTAGCATGTCTGGTGCAGTAAGAATGTCACTCTGATGAAACTGAGGCAATTTCAGACTGAAAATATCTAAAGCTTTGAAATCACCATTAAGTCCTTTTAACTAACTTTTTGCTGGGGGACTTCCAACTCTAAGAAAGTCACATGCAGCACAACATTATGCCAGGCTGTGAGCCCTCAGAAGACCTCTCCTGTAGTTTTTTTATGAAGTTGGAAAGATATTGACAAAACATTTCCCTTGATCTAGAATTTTTGTACACTCCTTTCATCAGGTGATATTTAAAATGCTGCCTTTTAAATTGAAGATCTTTGTTGAAACTCCTACCTGGTTAGTAGAATACAGACTTAAAAAATGGTAGAATTAAATGTTTTCTGCAAATACATGGTGCAAATGATTCTGCACATTTCATGGAAAAGAAAGAAGAAAAGGCAGAAAACACCAAAATAATTTTTGTAGTCTTTCTGGACTTGCCCTACCCCAAAGAAGGAGTTTGAGTTGGTTGAGTTATGAAGAGACAAAAAGTCTTTCAGCTGCAATTAGATGACAACTTGTCAGTCTTATGGCTTTGCTGAGACAAAACCTACCTTGCAGTGAAAACTTTCAGACAACCCTATTCTTTGGCCTGTTTTTTATTTGGAGGTGTAAGTGTGCACGTGAATTTGTGACTATGTTATGTGTCAACTTAAAACCTCTTTTGAGGAGAGATGTAGCAGCAGTGCTGACAATTTACTGTGTGTCCCATCATCTTGGTAAAACTCAAGTCTTCTGAGTTTCTTGGGAAACAGCCAGAAAAGGGGCATGTTCACAACAAAAGATGATTCACTGAATCATGTGGACTGATGATGCATATGGAAAAATCTTTGCAAAATTCACTTGGCTCTAGTTGCTACTAAGTGCGAACATTACTGTGGGACTTTGGCAACACAGTAGGAGTGGGGAAAACGTTCACTGTACCATGATAAATTCAGTATCAACACACACTAATTTTTTTTATTTTTTATTTTGTCACTTTCTTATTTTTTACATGTCTAGAGGTGGAGTTGTGGTGGTAAAATGAAACAAAACTTGCTGTAAGTTTTAATAAAATCAGGATAGTAAGAACAAATGTTTTCATAATTTAAAGTGTCATTTTATAGGGGTTATGTTAAAAATCAGTCCAATTCCATTCCAAAATGGAATTCTATTCCAAAACCAGCATATACAGCAGTTGAAAAAAATTGATTGAAAAATTGATTGTATTTCTTGTGGCATTTATCATCTTATATAAAATTCTAATGTGTCTGAAGTGGGATGAAGTTTAAGGTTGTCTATTATATGCAGCTTCCTCATTTATAAGAAGTTTGGTTGTCCCTTTTACCATAAGGAAGCAAAAATGCATATAAGATCAAGAGGTGCAAAGATGTCTAAACAGTTTAGTCATTTATTGTATATATGTAGGCTTAATTTGAGGCATCTCATCTTTTTCAGTAGAAGAACAAAGTGCCTGCCCTATGTTAGTTCTGACTTGCTGAGATTTACATTCAATGTTCTGTGTCTTCATTTGGAAGACGAAATATCAGGAATACTGAAAATGGGTATATACTATACCTGTATGTGTCCTGATAAACTGAAAGAACTAATTGGTGCATTTCTAGTAAAAGAAAATTTCTTAGCAAGTCTAAGACCAAACATGCTCAATGAAAAAAAGGTAAGAAATTACAAAATCATTACCAAAAAAGGTAAGAAATTACAAAATCATGAAGAAATTCCTAAATCCTGCATTTTCCACCAGTATTCCTGCTCTGGAAACTCAGACAGGACTCTAAAACCCAACTCTTTGTCTTTTCTAGTGTACTCCTTTAGATCTAATACTGAACAGTCTGCAGCTGGAGGCAAAGTATAAACATTTTATCAGTGATATCTTAGCTAGGGTATAGTTTGCTCTCCCGTTGCTGGACTGGCCTTGCAGAGCTAACAGAAGTACAAGAAAAGGATAGGTAGCAGCAGTTTATAGTGATAAGAAAATAAATCAGTATGAGGTCAGAATGCTTCCTATACAAAGACCTATTGAATTACAAGATGCCATTTTAAATAGTTATTATTCTGACCATAACCACACATAAAACAAATTCTGTATGCAGCTTAAAGAAATACACCACTAGCACATATGTCCTTATTGAGAGTATAATTAACATCAAAAGAGGGTGAAATGAGAGCTGAATAGCACATCTTTACTTGTTCAGTGCTGGTGACATGGGTTACTGAGCACAAAGACACTTTCAGTTCTGCATCCACAGAAAATATGCAGATTCTATCCTGGTGCTTTTTTTCTTTACACCAACAAAACCCAAACACATAGGAAAACCTTACACTCCAAATCACTGCAGTTTAATATAACCATGTAAACATAGTAACCATCAAAAAACCTGCTATATTACCTTTAGCTGGAGACGCTTAATAAAGAGCAAAATATACTAGAAAAACTTTTCTGCTTTGGAAGTTTTCAATTGAGTTCCAAATGATAACAGAAATATGTCAGTTATGAATTGCTATCAGAGGAAGTGCATTCTTCAGGTGTCCACACTACAATATACTTTCCTGATGCTCAGTGCTTGCAATTCTCAATTAACATGAATTCAAACATGCTGTTTAAAACCCTTATCATTTACTAACAGGATTTCTTGTAATGTGTGCCTGTTCCTAAAAATATAAAATATAGAATCTGAGAAACAAGGAAGGATTTCAAATCAGTTTCAAACTCTGCTTCCAATGTGCACTACAACAGCTCTTGTCTGTGGCGTGATAGAACTGGAGACGTGGTTGGCCATACAATCCTTTGACAGGCAACGCAGAATGCAATTTTCAGTAAATGCTGGAGAATACATGCTATGGAAACATCAGCACAGTCTGGGGAAAGGTACCTCCTAAAGACTGTCTGAATTGGTTCCACATATTGAGAAACAATCTAAATGTGATGTATAATGATTGTCATGATGAGTGACGATCTTCTGTGGGGTAGCAAAGCTGATAAGCCACTGGTGTTCACATCAAATGCCCAAATAATATGCTTTGTGCTTTAACTTTCTCAGTGGCTTTATTTCCATAAAGAATTACAGTGTTTTCCAGTGAACTTGAAAAGTTACTGACCACACTGGACTTGGCCCAGACAATGTGCAATGAGCACCTGCTTAACTTTGAATATCATTCCAAACCACTATTGCACCAGTTTACATCCTGCTTAAAGGGATTGCTTGCAGATCACCTACAATCTTTGTAGCAAGAGACAGTCTGAAGAATTAGGGGAACTGGAACAATGCCAAGGCAGCTCTGGATATTATCACAGATAAGGAGCATACTTTAGCCATCCAACTGGCAATCAGTTGTAGAGCAGACCAGCTACTTTAGCAGCAGTAGTTTGTTGCTGGTTGAGCCCTGTACTTTGATGTAGGAAAATATAGATGACTCTGGATAATTAGGCATATGGGTATGGGAACAATTTGCAAAGAGCAGAGGCCTGTGGACGCTAAATTGTAGTAGAAGGATGGGAAAAGCTTGCTGTGTCTTTTTGTATCTTAGCCAACCACTGTGAAAACTCAAGTACATAGTAACTTGTACAGACCCTTGCTTCTTAATGAGGTGTTTGTTTCTTCTCTGGGATCTTAGGCATGCAGCCACAGATTTCTAAATAAAAATTGGATAGCATCAGTGAAACACATGTAAACAAACCATGATTTTTTCCTAGCCTTTTCTATCACAGAGACAGATTTGGCAATTTATAATCATAAAAGTAAAATTTTTGGTTTTAAATCCTTTAAATGTTGAAGTAAGAGTTAAAATATTGTGAAAGAGCAATGGAGCATCTTTAAGGCCCATTTCATTTGGCCTTAAATAGTTGAAGGCACCTCAGAGAAAAAAAGTTGATACTTTGGAGACTGAGCAAGAACTGGGGCCAAAGATCTCAACCTTGGAACTGTAGGTAGTGTAGGTACATACGGCTATGTGTTTAGGGACAGTATTTTATTGACTGAAGAGCACAAAACTTTTGATGAGATTTGTCCATGAAGGTCCATGGAAGACTGCAGCCCATATTCAAGCGTACAAGCTACAAATGTACTGAAATACTAGCTTTCATGCAGATTATTCATAGGCAAGGGCGATTTGTAGCTCTCGGAGAACAGCTCCCAGTGAAACTGACTTTGTTCAGGTAAGTATGCCAGAACATGGCTACCTGTAGCCTGTAGGATATTCAAGTGAATTAGAAGTGAATTTTCATGTATGTACATATAAAGATATTCCTGGGTGTTATAAGGGGTGGTATTAGCTTTTTGCAAAATGATGTTGAATTGTTTCTAAAGGAGATAACATTGAGTATGTGCTTAATATTTTTTCTTTTTTTATTAATTTTTAAAATATATCTGATAATATTGAGTCTTGGCATTATTTTGGTTAAATGTCAGACAGAACCTTTTATCACAAAGATTACATTGAACAGAAAATGAACAACTTACTTTAGATGGCATGTAAGTCTTCATATGGAAACTGTATGTGCAGTAGTCTGTGTCCACTATGTCTGCGGTAGATTGCAGAGGGGAGAATGTGCAGCTTGAAAAATTTACTATTCTCTGAGCTGCATATTCTTAATTTGTGAAGTTTTACATAGAGCTGTGATGGTCGTTACTTGCTAGCAGCTGATATCGTCTGCCTGCTCTGCATAGATTCCCCTCCGTTTTCTGCTATGAGTCACAGATGTCTATGCTCTGTGAGTCACACCTGCAGGACTTGAAACATCTTTTAAGTGAAAGATGTGTTCAAACTTGAACATGTGGAGGAGGAGGCATAAAAGCTACTCTTTAAGATTTTAGAAAGTTTTTCTTTGACTCCCAAGGTGACACAGATATTTTAGTAGTCTTTGCATTAATTAGTTTGTGAAATGTTCTCAGCTCTGTTCCTGCATATGTGTGTATAAATACAGTCTTTGCATGATCGTACACTGTAGATACTACACTTGTGTATGTGTTTTATTCTATATGCATAAAACAGACTGGATATATCTTGCCTGTACTTTCAGTAGTGCCTTTATTTCAAAATGGGGACAGCAGTAGGAGTGAAATGAAAAGCTTTATATCTTTCACACTATCAGGTATAGAACTAAATACTGTCAAACAGCATAATTTACACACTCCCTATCTGTCTTCAGGAGCATATAACTGAATCGTTTATGAACTAAAATATTTTGTTCAATCCTCATCTGAACTAAACATAAAGAAACAATCATTTTAAGTAAGGAATTATGAAAAATGTAGTAGTTCTTTCAGTTAAAAAATCTTTAATTGTAGCCATAGCTACAATAACGTGGTCAAGATTTTGAGATGTAGATGTACTTACTGCTGATCAGGTGTGTCTGATAGCAGGAAGTGCTTTAAGGATGTCAGAAGCTGACTATCTCACACGGAGTTGTTCAGGCAACATGGAAAGAAATTTTTGCTAGTAGCTGCCATTCTGTGTATTGCCCAATGGAGTGGTACCTACTTCTTGTACTGTGCACTTACTTGTATCTTGCTGCACATCATTTGGTACAGGTAGCTGTTAATAAGATAGGTACAGAGGAAAACCTTTTTCCTGAAAGATGCGAACTTGAAGTAGTATCTGTGGATCAAGGCTTTGGACCAAGACAGGGGAAATGCCTCTTAAATTATGACCTGTTGTTCTTTATTTGAATACAGTTGCTCTACATGTATATTAGGAATAGCGAATGGGTTAACAACTTTCTGTACCCACTCTGCTGATACACTGGTACAAGAGAGACACTCTTGTTGAGGTCAATAATATCTCTCGCTTTCACTATACTTTATTTGAAAATGCATAGGTTCTCTTGAGGATACTGTCTGCTTACAATAGATAAAAAAATGTAATTTTAATGTAAAAAGTAACTAAGTCATGTGAACAAATAAATCTGAAGAAACACATCTGGGAAATAAATCTGAAGTGAATGTGAAGTTACAAGCTGTTCTGTAAGCTGTGCAAATTGAATATCTCTGGATTTACTTTCTTCTTTTGAACAAAAATATCTGACAGTTAAGCTGAGCAGGTACCAGTACTTGAAAGTAGGAAGCTGTCATTACATAATGATAAAATTCTGAATTGAAGTACTCAGAAATCAAATATTAAAAATATGAGTTGCTTTGGTATCACTAGTGCAGCCAAGATGTACAGAACTATTTTTCAATTTTTTTTCCCTAGAAAAAAATCATAAATAAGTAAATAGACAGCATTTAATTGTATGGGTGTAAAATACATAGGATAAATTGGACTTGCTCAAACAGCTCTTATATTTGGATTTCTCTATAAATTTACGGATTAGAGTGACATTATTTTAGCACCCTACTAAACCTGTAATAGGAATGATTGTGAAGCATTTAATGCTATGCAGATAATGTTTATGGATGAAAAAAAATAGTGCCATAATAGTACCATGATGGTACCATAATAGTACCATAACATCCTTATTCAGATTGATGAAAACTAAGAGTCAAGGTCAGAAGCTCACTTCACTCAGAACCATTCTGAGTGTTTCTTAGTGTAAGGAGAAGATGCAAATATGCAGCATGTTTATGTGTTAGGACAAGTCCTCATTTTATTTTTTTCCTAGAATTCTAGGATTCCACTGCTGTGACCCAAAACAAAGCTTTGAAAATAGAGCCTCATCTGTTATATTGAAGATAAACATCTCGTATCCTTGGATAAGAAACAGAAAGGCTTAATTTTTTTTGAGCTAACTATGAATTTTTTTATTTCAGCAATTCAGTAAATTGCTTAACTGCAACTTCTTTTTAAAATTATATTTACTACTACATCTAAAAGACAGTTTAAAGATACATAACATTTGAATGAATAACATTACTGTGAGATTTTACTACAAATTAAAAAATACGAGACTGTTGAAGACTGGACAAAGTAACAACTTGCACATAAAAAATGTGTAAACCTCTACAGAAAAATTATGTTTGTCTTTCAGACTACACCTAACAAATTCTCCATTAAGCCAACTTTGCTAGTCACTGTAATGAAACAGTTAACAACAAGATTTGTAATTGAACCTGATAGTGAGCTTGAGAAGGAGCGACTTTAATGTCTACTATGAACCCTTTTAGTTTTCCTTTAAAGCTACACCCAATCTGCAATCACATGGGAAATGCAGCATTCCTGAGAGACCTTAAAAGTTTGCTGAGAGAACTCCAGAATTCATAAAGTTAATACATACCTCTTTCAATATGACTAACATATGGTTTTAGCAGATTTCACCAATCCTACATAAAGAGACCAGCTCCAGAAAATGTTTCTGGTATTCTTTCAGTTACTCTGTTGGCTTTCCTTAAGGCAGTGACTATTGTTGAAATTCAGTTCTGTCTGAATTGCTAGTATAAAGCTAGTAATTATTATTTCTACAAAGGGAGATGTTTTCAAATGCATAACTTTGCTGTTAGATTTGTAGCTCTCTCTTCCAAAACCAGGCATCTTTTTAGTGATGATAGGAAATCATATTTTCATTATCGGTCAGGGAGATATAATGCATTATGGGCTTTATTTCTCTTCAAAAACATTTTGCAGTCATAAAGTTCTGTATTAACTTTCAATGAATAACAAATATGATTCTGTTTAATACTGACCTCTGCACAATTCCAAAAGCTTTAACATACTGTGGCTAATCCATTTCTGTTTAGAGTTACAGTGCTTATGGAAAATGAGTCAGAAATGCTGTTATACAATTGCTAGATTAAGTTGTTAAATACAGTGGGATCTATTCTCTTGCACTGTCTTGAATAACCAGAATTACATCTCTCACTGTACATACCAGTAGTTCATAAAAGCACTTTTGTTCATTAAGTTAAATCCTAGCAGACAGCCTCTGGTTTTAAAAACCATCTGGTGGCTGATAAGAAATGTAAAATCTTATCTCCTTTCCTAAGGCCAGTGGATCACAGCCAAATGGAGGATGAAAGCTCCAAAAAATGCCACCATCTTGGTTGTAATCTGCTGTTCCATGGGGTCACTGAATCTAAGATTAAAAATGCATTGAGAATGTTACAGGGAGGACGGGTGGGAGAGGAGATGACCACCTATTTTCTCTATGCAATCTTTTTTCTCTACTTCTGTTCAGGAGGACATCATTTAAAAACAGTTAGAAAGACTGCCATTTGCTGTACTATTGGATAAAAACTAATTGCATATTAAGATTGAGTGCAAAGTTTGAAAGTAACACTTGACAATAAAACTGTTTTTCACTGGTATGGTTACACTGGTATGTTTCCCTTGAAAAGTAGTTACACAATGTTCAGTAAAAGACTATTATCTTATGCCACCACCTTTTGATATTGAAAATCATTTATATCCTAATTGTTTTTAACTAATTAGAGAATGGTTTGGGTTGGAAGGGACCTTTAAAGATCATGTAGCTCACTTCCCTTGCAATGAGCATGTATATTTTCAAGTATGTTAGGTTGAACTTCATAAAGTTTGCATGGGCCCACTTCTCTAGCTTCTCCAGGTCCCCCTGTATTGCACCCCACCCCTCAGACATGTCAACTGCACCACTCAGCTTTGTGTTGTCTGCAAACATGCTGAGGGTTCAC
Organism: Neopsephotus bourkii; assembly: GCF_033783945.1. Lineage (NCBI taxonomy): Eukaryota > Metazoa > Chordata > Aves > Psittaciformes > Psittacidae > Neopsephotus > Neopsephotus bourkii. The sequence goes on from NW_026902098.1 coordinate 40,871, forward strand.
ACTATTGCTGTCTGTGCCACTGATTAAGGTATTAAACAGTACTGGTGCCAATATGGACCCCTGAGAGACACCACACATCACCAATCTCAATCCAGACATTGAGCCACTGGTTACTACTCTCTGGATGTATACATCCAACTGATTTCTTTTCCACCCTTGTCCCCAGGCTCTGCTGGGAGATCCATCCACTTCAGAGGTGTGGGAAGAGATCCTGCCAGTGAAGACTGAGGCAAAAATTTGTTTTGTAGCATAACCTTCTCCTTGTCTGTTGTTACTAGTTTGCAAGTTCTGTTCACCATGTGTACACCTTGTTTGACCTTCCTTTCTGGTTGGCTCCCCTGTAGAAGTCATTATTATTATTCTTTGCATCCAGCTCTAGCTGTGCCTTGGCCTTCCTGAACCCATCATTGCATTACTGGGAAGTGTCCCTGTACCATTCCCAGGATACCTGTCCCTGCTTCCTTTGCCTATTTATTTCTTTATTGCTGTATAGTTTGACCAGCAGGTCTCATCCATGTTGGCCTCTTCCCTTCCTTTCCTGATTTCTTACACCTGGGGATTGAGAGCCCTTGCACTCTGTGGAAAGCACCCTTAAAGATCTCAGCTCTGTTCTGCTCCCTTGTCCCTGCAGGTAGATTCCCAGGGGCTCCCGTTGACTAACTCCTTGAACAGCTGCAAGTTAGCTTTCAGGTCCTGATTTTATGCTTCGCCTATCTTATTTCCCTCAGGACTGTGAACTCCACCAGTGCATGATCAGTGCAGCCCAGGCTGCTTCCAATCTTGATGTCACCAATTATAAGTTGCATTGGAGATCATGAGGTCCAGTATCTCCTCCCCATGGTAAGGCTATCTGCTAGCTGGCTTAAGAAGTTATCCTCAGTGCACTCCAGGAGTCTCTCAGGTTGCCTACAGCTTGCTGTGCTATTTTTCCAGCAGATGGCTGAAGTCCCCTGACAGGACAAGAGCCTGCAAGAGCGATGCCTCCTGTAGCTGGAATAAGAAGGCTTCATCAATAGACAAACCCTTTGATTGCACAGCTTCTACTGAACACCAACCACAAGGTTCCCTTTGTTCATCCAGTCTCTAATACTTACCCATAAGCTTTCCAAATGCTCATGCTTTTCTTCAGAGACAGCTCTTCACAGTCTACATTGAGGGCAATCCTTCTGCTCCTCCTTCCTTGCCTGTGCCTTCTGAGCAGCCTGTAGTCATCAGTGTTGCACTCCAGCCATGGGATTTGTCCCAGGAAGTTTCAATAATGGCAGCTAGGTTGTAGCTTTCTAATAGCATGATGGCTTCCAACTCCTGTTGGTTGCCCACTCTGGTGGTGTAGAGGCCCCTCAGCTGAGCTGTCAGCCATGTCACCTACTCAGAGGAACAAATCTTAATTCCTGTGAGGTATTTCACTGGTGTTCCTCTGTTGGCTTCTATTACCTCAGGACTTCCTGCCTCATTTTTGTAAGACTTCAAGTGTGCCCCATTGTATGCAGCACATCTCAGACAGGCTAAGGGTCCTCACTAATATCCCATCCCTCTAACTTTGCATGCCGTTCCACACCTTGTCATGGGCAAGACTGACATTATTCCCTTCCCCCTTCAGGTATAGTTTAAAGCCCAGTAAGCAGACCTTGGAAGCAAAGACCTTCTTCTCCCCTTAAGAAAGATGAATCCTATCCAGTGCCAACATTCTGGTGGTAATACCAACCATGGAACCATGTGTTAATAGGCAGGTATGTTGCCACTGGTATCAGTGTACATGATGCTAGTTAGTGTGCCAGAAAGGAGGGAATTCTGAAACATTTTATTCACCTTCTCTAAGGAAGCCTCAAAGCTAGGGGTATAAGTCAGCATTCACTTACATATAGCTCTGCAACCAATCTGAACAACAAAAAAATGCTTCGTGTGAGTGTTGATCAAAATTTAAACAAAAGATGCTTTCTGAATTGAACATGCCAGTGTTGTTTTTTTCAATAAGTCTGATGAGTAGAATGGAGCAAAACAGCAACTGAAAAAATTAAAATGTGCACAAAAAATGAAATCAGATGTTACAGTGAGACCCTAATTACAAGATTCCTCAGAAAAATAACCTTACTGTATTCTTTGAGCTCAAAAGGAACCCAGTAGGTATAGAGGTCCCCAAACATTATTCTTCTGAAATCTGTATGCACACCCCAGATGTCAACAGAATTTTTGGGAAGTGTATGATTCAGCATTAGAGAAAGGAGCCTGCGTGGAACAAACTGACATACTAATTTTTTATGCCTTTGTCATGTTGGCACGGAGCAAGTGGTAGTTCAGTCAAACCATAAGCCCTTTTTTCCCATAGTTTTTTGCCTACTTGCTGTTTAATATTAGCTTGTTCCAGAGTCACGAAGAAGCGGGTAGGAGACTTATCACTATAGTCTTGCACACTGTGGGAGTGGTTCTTGGATCAGATCCTGTACTCCATATCCTCTGCATTTACATTGACCACATCTGTCACAGCTCCAGAGTTTCCTGTTACAGTGTCTTTCCCTCATTTCCATCTTCCCCTGTAATTTTGAATCCTTACCCTTTGATTTAGGAATGAAAGTTTTGGAAGTTTTACGTTGTAGGTTTCTTAATTCTCTGTTACATCCAGTCCCATTTCTAATCAAATTGAATCCAGTTGGGAAGTCATATGTGAAAACTACCTTCGCCATGCAGCTTTTTAGTTTGGTTCTCTTCAGTGTCAACTCACATAACAAAAGTACATTTATTATGCAGGAAAGTAAGGTCTAAGCCCTTGGTTCTTACAGGACACTGTGCTAATCTGTCCCAAGACTTAAATTTTGCATGCAGCAGCCATTCATCATCAAACAGCTCCAGACAAACACCAAACAAAACAAATGCAGACTAATAGCAGAGGTGAACCTCTGTTATTTATTGTTTTGTCCTCTTGAGTAGTCAGTTGCTACTGGTCATTCTCTCACTTGTTCTTTTCCACAAAATTGACTTCCGTGGACAGCAAAAATGACTAGGGACAAAAAGCAGACCTGTCTTCTTTTCAGCACATGGGACATTGCTGCCTTTAACACAGCTCCAGCAACGATCATGTCTGTCTTGAAGCCTGGGTTCAGTGGAATCCAAAGGTTTGTGATTTGATGGATACTGGAATTAAATTCCTTGCTCCACCATGGGTTTTCTGTGTAACTTTGGATGAGTCATCCCCTTTCTCTCTGATTCCATGCCCTTAAATACAGTGAGAAAAACAAGCCATGGAAATCACAGGACAGGGGAAGCTGGCAGGAGGGGAAGTCTCCAGCCCCAGCCCCTGGCCCAGCCCCTGCCCAGAGCAGACTCAGCCATTATCTCAGACCAGGCTGCTCAGGGTTTCATCAGGCCAGGACTTGAAATGCCAAAGGCTGGAGAAATCCCAGCCCCCTAGGGCCCCAGTCCCACTGCTGGACCTCATGGGGAAAATGCTTCTCTGCATCTGGAGACGGAGCCCCTCATGTTTCAGCTTATGCTGCTGCCTTTCATCCTCCTACCAGGCACCACTGTGAAAAGCCTGGTTGCCTGTCCTCCACCTCCACCCATCAGTGCCAGGGATGCTGTTGGGTGCTCACAAAGCCATCCCTTCTCCCAGCTGAACAAACCCTGTTCCTGCAGCTTATTCTCACAAAGCAAGGGTCCCAGCCCCACTGCCTCAGTGGCTTCTCCTCACCTCCCATCATTTATGTGTACATTGAAAAGGTAGCATGACAACTGATGTGATAAAACCAGTAGATGATTAGATGTGATGTTGATAAGGGACATAGGATGTCTAGGATAGGAAGAATTTGCCAGACATTAAATTAGGAATAATGACCACTATCATAGCCATTATAGTCTCATATTCCACAAAAGTGTCCTGAATACCAGTAGCTTGTTTAATTGTACTTTCTAGTGAAATAAAAACCAACATAATTTTTTCCTAAAATATTCAAACTGATTTTGAATTTGGTATTCAGTAAGGATGTCTTCCTTACTTTATCAAGGTTTTTCTTTAAGGTGACCCATACATAGATAAAAGTATTATAAAGGAAAGGAAAAAAGCATCAGTGCTAGAGATACGGAATTTTTTCTCTAGCAAGTGCTATGCCTTACTAATATGCTTACCAACTGACCTTTGCTCAACAGGTAATTCCTTATGATAAGTCAGTTTGTATGTTTTTCACTGACATATCAGCACTCAACAAAAGATGAAGACAAAAGAATATGTGCAGCACTCGGGTACCACACAAATCTTGCTTCAGCATCTTAAATGGAACTAAATGAGTTTGCAGACATGGTGCTGTCCTTCTGCACTTGGGCTAATCTTACCCTCAGTGTGTGGACAATCTCACAGACCCTTTTTAGGAAATTCCTTAGCTGCGTCTCTCGGGCCCAATCTTCAAGCACATCTCTTGAAGGAGGAGCCCTTCCCTTCCTCCCCTTCTTCAAAAAATTCCCCTCAGCACACAAACAACCCCCCGGCCTTTTCTCTTGTCTCTTTCCCTTTGCCAGATACAATAAATGCTATGAGAGATTTGAGGAGACATTTGTTTGCAGTGACTGAGTGCTTCTTGTTAGGAAGGAGTCCTTTGCTGTCTGGGTTCAGTCTCTTCACTTGGTGTTTGGAGCTTTTCAGTGTGGGAGTTGAATAGAGAAGTATAATATGTGTTGGATAATTGTGATTAGAATGCAAGCTTTTACATTCATTTAAATTTTGATGAATTTGAGTCCAACCACAGTCCCAGGGAACAACAGCGTGAAAACTGTTCCTAGTTACACTACTGTATGCAGTAACCCAACTGAACAGTGCTTTGACAGCCCTGGGACTGTTGTTCTCAGCCTCTTGTTGGTGCTGGATGCTTGCCACTGGAAATCTAACTTTATCACTTGTCTCCAGAAAAATCCTTCCCTGTGTCATATAGGGAAAATATATTGAACCAGCTGGGGAAGCCCCTGTTCAGAGGCAAGAGAATGCCTTGATACAGCATGAGACAGGTGGGGAATAAGAGCTGTGAGAAAAAGCACAGAGGGAAAAGGTAACAGATTTATTTCTGAATATAATAAAGGGGATAAGCTGCAAAAGTAAGTGGCAACGGATTAATGGGCATTCTGAAATATCCAGATACAAAATGTCTGACACGAGTTTGTACAAAGATTTCAATTCCAGACATAGTAAGGAATTGTAGGAAATAAACAGGAAATTTCAGTAACAGATTTGTAGAAACTGGAGGTGGCAGATGCTCTGGAGCTCATGAGGCCCATTTTCCTGGAAGCAGAAAAAGAGTGGTGGGAGAAGACTTTGCTACCTCTGAGTACCTCTGGAGGGTATTCAGGGGCAAAAGCATGGTTTCAGCTCATGTGGATGCTTGCCAGGTTCATCAATGGATCCTGAGAGTTGTTCACGTAACTGTGTTCTGGGGCTCCTTGCCTGGCAACAGCAAAGGAATAGCACTATTGTGCTTTAACAAGTTTGTGCAAAAAGCAAGCGGTAGGAAGAGAGGAGAAGGGTAGAGTTTAGAACCTTGGTCAGTAACTCATTTCTCTAATGTGGTCACATACAAACTGTCTTGCTACTTTCCTTTATGGCTTTCTCTCCACTTCCTGTTTTCAACCACCTTCAAAGTTTTAATCTGGCGCTTCAATACTCTTGACAGCTCTTTGTATCATCTGCCGTGTATGAATATGGCTTACAGTGATGAGGTGAATGATTGCTTTTCTGTGGGTATCCCTGGTCACACCGACTCTGAAAGCAGAGAGAACTGATGGAGATCTCTATAAAGTGTAACCCCACTAATTTTCATGGAGCTGCAAAGAAGAAAAACACCTTAAATATGACCTCATTAGCAGAAATAGTGGCTGACTTTTTGAACCAAGTAAGATTGCGATATTCAAAGTCAGGAATTATAGTATCATATGAAACTTTAATTAAGAACACATATTGCAACATTCATAATAAAACTGTGGAAGCTGGCAAGGCTGGTTTGATTTGTGCTACCAGTAGCTTATATCTCTCACAGAGCAACAGTTAACAACAAACAGAGAAGAATCACAGAACAGGGCACATAAGCTCCTAAATTGGAGCATTGAGAGTTTCAGCCTGTGGCTGTAAGTGCCAAGTTGCAGGGAAAGACTTCTAGGCCTGAAAGCTTTTGTATGGGTGGGCAGGTGGAAGAACAGGAGATATATTCTGCTATAGAGAGGTTGCCTGATACAAAGTGAAGTTCAGAGAATGCTTAACATATTACTAGCTGTTCATAGGTGTTCTATAGAAATAATTCTAGTTGGACTTCAAAACTATCTCAGTGTTCAGTCTTGAAGTCTGTTTTGCTAGGTTGTAATTGTTAGCTGGTAAACAGGGGACGCCGTGATGTTATCCTGCAGATATAGCTTATCAGTGAGTGTGTTTGGTGTAATCCTTGGGTATTATCACTTGAAAGCTTATCTGTACTGCTCTGATATATACTATCAAATGTTACACTATGGAACAGGTTTTTTTCGAAGCAGTTACCAATATAAAGTGAGCTTTGCAATGTAAAGTCTGCAAGATTTCTGTGTTCATGTTTATGTAGTCAGGCTTTGGGTTATATATAGAAACAGAGATACTTACAGAAATCAGATTCGGAATTCATATAAGAGACAATTTATGATAGATTTGTAGGTGTGTTCATCCAGTCAAAAAACAGAATCAGTACTTCGTACTGCATCCTAACAAATATGGCTGATGAGCTTGAGTAGTGCTGCATAAATAAAATTCAGCTGTAAATCCCTAATCCCTCCTCTCCCCTCTCCTCACCTAGCTTAAGTAAATCCAAATTTCTAAATTTGCATAATTGTCTGAACTGATTTGAGGATTTTTTAAAAGTACTTATTCAGACTCTAGAGGTGAAGGGATTAATTTGTCCCATTCAGCATTTATTTTTATGCTACTCATTGCCTTTAGAAGAAATACTTCTGTCTTAACTTAGCCTCAAGTAACAACAAGAAAATTAAAAAGCTAGCTTGGTTGTTTTCCAGAAAGCAATTCTAGCATCCTCACCATTTGGGTTTTTTAAAATTTCTTTATTCTCAGTATAGCAGATCATTTTCTGTGGGTCTGAAGTGTTACACACAAAAAGATGCAGAAAAAAAAATTGTGCCTTTACATTGCTGACCACACCTATAGACTTTTATCTACCAGTGTGTAAGAATATTTGCTCATATAAATAGGAGATTATTCCTAATAGAACATTTCTGGGATTCACTTTAGCATTAAATAATCAGCCTGCTTACAGGAAATTTGGGAGAATAAGTGAATGTGGATGGGAAAAATGATAAGATTATATTGAGCAACAGTGAATTATAGGCCTACTTAGGCATATGAACACAAGCTAGAGGATGAAACTTCTGTAATTTTTCAGCTCATTTAATTTGAAAGGCCCACATATGGAGTTACATAGCCAGAGGTAACATCTGCAGTTTGGCTGGTACATGCCTTTGGTGCTGGCATTAGCCCTCTGACCACAGTGGCTTCTATTGCTCAGCTCTTTTAGTGGTTTGGCATCTTTCATATTCCCTCAGGCTCTACGGTAGAGCAAGTGGACACCCACACTGGATGCCAAGAGTCATCTTAATGAATGACATATCATGAGCCTTGTGAAAGTAATTTGCTTTGCTCCATGGTGTAGTTGGGCAACTTCCTATTACTGAAGGTTCAGGCAAAATCCACCACTAAAGCTATGCAAATTCTTGCCTTTTGGGCAACATATCACAGAAACAAGTCTTATTCAAAGTAATTCTTGCTTTTATTTTCTAAAAGGAGAATTAACTGTTACACTGACTTGGGGAAGTTATCTACTATCCCATATTATAGGTAGTGAATTCACATCTAAAGATGTGTTTTACAGCACGATATACCTCTTACAAAATGTGCAACAAAGATTTTGATAAAAATCTTATTTTCTGGTCTATGAATTTGTTGAGAACCGCTGTTAGCTGTCAGATACTGACAGTAAAAAAGCTGAGAGCAGGGGGCAGGCAGCTCACCCTTCTTTATTGTCTATGACTTTGTTTTCTTATGAAAAGCCTTACTTTTTCATTTTCAAGAGAGGGAAGCATCATCTGAACACAGTAATTCTATGACATGTACAAATTTATGTCTTGTAGGCTTATTACTTTCACATCTAAAACTGAATAATATTTTCTGCTCTAAAATCCTGTTTCAGTCACTTACTACTCTGATGAAACACTCATCTTCTAGCTTGCCTGAAATATCTGCCTTCTGCCTTTGCTCCCCAAACACTGATTCTTCTGAAACAAATGCACCAGACGGGAGAGCTGTATGTGTATAAAAGCAACTACTTTTTTTTTCTGTCATGAATGTTAGCCATGGAAACAGTCTCTGTAGCAGGGCCAGTGAATTCTTATGACAAAACCAGGCTTTGAGTTGTCTGAACTCTGAAGCTCTAAGAATAGCATTCAGTGCTGCTAGTTACACGCATGGTTCCCAGTCAGCTCACACTATGTGCATCTGAGCAGTGCTGAGCTGTGCCTACATGTGAAGTCGATTTAGCTGGGTAGTGAAAATTTAAAGAAGTTCTGTGAGGTGAAGCCAGGACCTTCATCTTGTTCATTCCTGAGGGCATGGTAGGAAAGACTGCTGAACTCTTCAGGCTAAATTGTACCCAGGCTATGTCTTGAAGGCATTGTGGTGTGAAAGAAGGGGTGTTCTTTTACTTTGGAGTAAAAGTTTCTCCTTCATTTAACTCTGTAATTCTAAACTTGCCTTAAAGCTCAAATATTACCGAGTTGTTGTCCTACCATTTCTGTCATAGCAATTATTGTAAGTTTTGTTGAAGCTCACAGATGGTTAAAATGTCATTATTTTCTTGATTGTGGAGTGTGTTTCTTTAATGTCATACTTCCCTTCCCTTTACCTCAACACAGTTTTCTGAAGCATGTTTGTTCAAAGTCATAGAATCATAGAATAGCTTGGGCTGGTGGGACCTTCAAAGGTCATCTTGTCTAAGAAGTCTCTGCAATGGGCAGAAATGTCTTCAACTAGGTCAGGCTACCCAAAACCACATCCAGCCTGGCCTTGAATGTCCCCACGGATGGTGAATGCACCACCTCTCTGGGCAACCTGTGTATTTTAGCACCCTCTTTGTAAAGAATTTCTTCCACACATCCAGCCTGAACCTCCCCTCTTTTAGTTTAAAACCATTACGCCATATCCTATCACAACAGGCCCTGTTAAAATGTCTTTCCCTGACTTTCTTATAGGCTGCTTTTAAGTACTGGAAAGCTACAGTAAGGCCTCCCTTCTCTTCCCCAGGCTGAACAACCCCAACTCTCTCAGCCTTTCTTCATAGGAGAGGTCCTCCAGCCCTCTGATCATTTTTGTGCCTCTCCTCTAGACCCCTTCTAACAGGTCCATGTCTTTCCTATGCTGACTCCAGAGCTGGATGCAGCACTCCAGGTGGGGTCTCACCAGAGCAAAGGGGCAGAATCACCTCCCTTGAGCTGCTGTCACACTCCTTTGGATGCAGCCCAGGATACAATTGGCCTTCTGGGCTGCAAACGCACACTGCCAGCTCATGTCCAGTCTTTCATCCACCAGAATCCCCAGGTCCTTCTCTTCAGGGGTACTCTCACTTCCTTCATCCCTCAGCCTGTATTGATTCTGGAGAGTGCCCTGACCCAGGTGCGGGACCCTGCACTTGGCCTTTTGGAATCTCATGATGCTCACATGGGCCCACCTCTCAAGCTTGTGCAGCTCCCTCTGGATGGCATCCCATCCCTTGTGTATGTCAGCTGTACCACTCAGCTTGTGCCATCTGCAAACTTGCTGACAGTGCACTCAATCCCACTGTCTATGTCATGGATGAAGATATTAAACACTACTGGTGCCAGTATGGACCCCTGAGGGATGCCACTTGTCACAGGTGTACATCCAGATATTGAGCCACTGACCACTACCCTCTGTATGTGACCATCCAGCCAATTCCTCATCCATCAGACACTCCATCCCTCAAATCCATATCTCTCCAGTTTAGAGAGAAGGATGTTGTGAGGGTTGTGTCAAAGACTTTGCAGAAGTCCAGATCTAAGTCCATAGCTCTTCTTTGTTGACTGGCACAGTAATTCCATCATAGGAGGCCACTAGGTTGTTCAGGCAGGACTTGCCCTTGGTGAAACCATGCTGGCTGTCCCAGTTGACGTCTGGTTCCTTCATGTGCCTTATCTTGGCTCCTAGGAGGATCTGTTCCATGATCTTCTCAGGCACAGAGGTCAGGCTGAGAGGTTGGTAGTTGCCAGGGTCCTCCGTTCCACCCTTTTTAAAAATGGGTGAGATATTTCCCTGTTTCCAGTCATGAGGGACCTCTCAAATATCAAGGAGATCAGCTTGGCAAATACATTAGCCAATTCCTTCTGTCATGTCAATGTGAACTCTCTAACAGACAACTTAATGGGAAAATGATTTATCCTTGTAATTCTGAGATGAATGGACAAGAATGGGAAACAAGTAAGGCAAAACCTAATCAGTACCCATGAAATAGCATGGGGAGTCCACATATCTGCTGTTAAAAGGGTTAGAGTATTGTGCAGGAAGACCAGAAGTAAGAGTGGTGTTGACCCCATGCTTCACAAAACAATTCTGCTCAGTCCTGTGGCACTCTTCTGGGATTCATTGTTGATTCCACAGGCATAGTGTTAAGGTAAGCACCCAGTTTGGAGGCAGGATAGTTAACAGCCTTTTCCAGAATAACATAAAGTGACAGTGATTGTGCCAGGCCATCAGCTGACAGCAAGATTTTCAGTAGAGTAGTACAAAAGAGTGTTGTATGCACCTTGGTAAAATAACTTGTACACTCATTGAAGAATTAATTAATGAGCATTGGCAGGTCCAAGCTTTACAAACAAATTCATGGTTGTGGAAGACAGACACTGCTCAGATGTATTTTTTTTTTTAAAGTAGAGTTGGTTCAGCTTTCCCCACTGTTATGTGACATAGTCATCATTTTAATACAGACTTAGTAACTTTATAATAGGTTATAAATTTAAAACCATGTAAATATTAGTAGGGCTGAAACTATTTTGTCATAGGAGCTGCCTGTAGTTTTAGTTCTGCCACTAATGTAGAAGGGTCTGATTGCAGACATATGGTCATCATCAGCTTGGATATTTAATTTTGAGATGACACTTCTATTAATTCATCTGAAAAGGGGAAGCTACCATATAACTGGTTGCAATTAGCCAAACCACAATTTTCTCTAACCAGTTCACTGTAAACCAAAAGTCAAAATGGCATTTTAGGATTATAATATCACTCACAGATTTGCATCTCCTGATGAATTCCCAATATTAAGATTCAAGCCATACTGTAAAACCAACCCTCAATTATACCTTTTTAGAGAGGAAGACCAGTGACAGGTGGTGCTTGCTATAAAAGCCTCATTAAAGCACCTTCTGTTTGGATATCACAAAAGGGAGTCACCAGATGGAGGCACAGCTCCACATGGTAGCTTTACCTCAAATGAGAGTTTCACCTGACACTTTGGGGACAGCAGAAATTTTTTCCCTCCAACTAACAAGCCACTGAGGTTCAAGAGAGGATATATTAGGATTAATTGCACTTGATCACTAATCCTTTGTAATGCCATATGCTGAAGGCGTTGTTCACTGTCAAGCCTAGAGACAGGTAGGGCCCCTCTGGTAATGTAAACTGTCCCCATTTCCACAGAGCTAATCTAATTTCACCTCCTTACAGACCTCAGATTCCAGTAAAGATACTTAACTCTTCCTGCTTTGCCTCCTGATGCATTTTTGAATGGTCGCAAATCTGATATAGGAGCTAATGATGCTAAAACCTGCTGACTAATTGGAAAATTATTTTTCCTGGTGCTGCTTGCTGAAATGAGCTGAACATTGAAAGGGTATTTATTGTATTGTATACTCAGCCTGTCAGTTCAAAAGCCTAGTTCTTCCTCATCAACCACACAGTTTAACTTCTCACACCTCCTCCCCCTGACAGTCCTAAAACACATTGAAAGAATATGTGATTTACTACAGGAGAACAATTGGTTGGCTAAACCATGTGAGTAAAGTTTGTGTTTCTTAGAGGAGGTTTTGTCATCTTGTGCAGCCCTTGGAGTGGGAGGATTTTTTCAGTGGCTTGTCTTTGGGATTGATCCAAACCATTAAGTGCCAAACAGTGTAACCAGAGCATTTTTCTATTGTGTTTTGTGTTAAACTACTTTAAAAATTGCCACCCACCAAACCTGTTTCTTAAATCAAGGAGGTCAGTCTTATTTAATATGTAGTGCGTACACTTGTGAGAGGCAGAAGGAAGGCAGATAGGTGTATGGAATTCACATATTTTTACCGAGTGATATGTAACAACTTATGTCCCAGAAGAAAAGAAAAAAAAAAGAAAAGAAAAGCCAAAAAAAAAAAGTAGTTCTCTTTCACAATTGTACTATTAAGAGCCAAAATATGTTTTCATATTAACCTGATTGGAGGGCTGGTCTACTCAAATTGAGAGAGTAAGAAATGAATCACGGCTTTAGTGTCTAACATCTTGTCTTGTGCTACCTTCTTAAGACTACTCTATACTTACAGAATGCCTTCAATTCCAGAAAGGACTCCCCATCTGTTGCCAGCTGTATGCACTTAAAGATCAATTCAACCATCACTGAAATGCAACCTTCTCTGGGGTGGAACACAGCAACTCCTCTATTCCAGAAAAAGCAAAACACTGTTTTCAGGAGGAGGAAGTGAAGAAAAACCCCAGCTCCAACTGCAGTTCTAAGGGAAATTACGCTGGCAGAGTATAATTATCCTTGTTGAAAGTTGGCCAAGACACTGGAGCTAACATTCTGCACTCCCGGAAAAGATGCCAGGGGATCTTTAGCAATCACAGGTGCTCAAGACCTCAAGTTTGCACTGAGCTCAAAAGGCATTGGCTGACATACACAAGAAAACTCTTCCACTCCTATAAGTAGAAAGCCAGGTATCTCTGGCATTTCCTTCCTGCCCCACGCCTTCTTCTCTTCTTCCCACCCCCAATATCTGTCTTACACATTGTGAAAGGTGATGGATTCTTGCTCCTACCAAGGAAATTCACTCAGGACAATACAGCTATTTTTGGATAAAGTTATCCATGGGAGAAACTGTTTACTGGAAACCAGCAAGACCAAGACCATCTAGTCTACCTCTAACATCTTACAACGTAGGTTTAGCTTTCTTTTAAATCAGGATTTTAATGGTATTTCCAAACCAGTACAAACTTACAGTGGTTTCCCTCTGCTTCCCATAAAGAAATCCCTTCCAATTCATTTGGAATTCCCAGTTAACTGGAAACATGGTCCCGGTATAGGAAGAAGAGAGGAAAAATGAAATATAGTATCTGAAAAGTTACATAGGGTGTAATAATCCCATATTCTCATTTGCTTTCTATCCTGCCTGGGTTTGGACTCAGCAATCATGTTACAAATTAACAGTAAGCTAGTCCACAGCCTCCACTATGTGTATTGTACACGTAGGGGTCTTCATAGATATATCTGTCTGTCCGTCCATCCATCCATCCATCCATCCATCCATCCATCCATCCATCCAGTCAGCTTTTCTTGATCAAAGATAAAGAAATCTCACATAATTGTAACAAATAACCTCCAAAACTAAACTGATTACTGTGTTCATTAATGAAAGTACTGAGTTCACTGTATTCTATTAACTGAGGTGAGTTATTCGAGGGAGTATAGACTATCCTTGAGTACCCAAGAATAAACTTTGAGATTCATAAAAGATTAATGAGATTTACCACAAAAATATGTAAAACCTATAAGTGTGCATTGCTTAATTTGTTTAAAATCTAGATAATTTAATAAGGAAACAAAAGACTGATTCATCATTTTTACAATGAAAAAAAACAACACACCCATAGCTATGTCTGGTGACTGAATGTTAGATGGGGTATTTTAGCAATTAACTTTCTTGTAAATTTAGTGCTTTGAAAAATTGCTACGTAATTACTGTTGTAAGTTCCTTAGCAGTGTCATTTCTGGCTGTGTGTTATGTTCCTGGAAAGTGAAGACTTTCAGAGAAGTTGCAGGTGGCTGTTATTCTTCTTGTTGAAGGAATATGACATGAGAGAACTGTCAAAGCACCAATTATGTCTTTATAGTATACCTGAAATCTTTGTTGAAACTGAAGACGGAAGATCTTGTCAACCTGATAGTGACTTCAGTTTTGTGATTAGACAGATTAGAAATGTAATAGGTCATTTTCTGACAAGTTTCTTTCCAGCTGGGTGATCCTCAGCATATATTGGTCCTCTGCGTTGATATTCTCCCAGTGCAGAAGTTTGGGTTGCTACTTGTTGAACTTCTTGAAGCTCCTGTTGGTCCATTTTTCCACCCTGTCAAGGTCCCTCTGAGTGGCAGCATGTATTTTGGTAAATCAGCTCTTCCTCCCAGTTTTGTGTAATCGTAGAATCATAGAGTAGCGTGGGTTGGAAAGGACCTTAAATGTTGTCTAGTTCCAGCCACCTGCCATAGGCAGGGACACCTTACACTAGATCAGGTTGGTTAAAGCCATGTCCAGCCTGTCCTCGAACACTTCCAAGGATGGGGCATCCACAACTTCTCTGGGCAGCTTGTTCCAGTATCTCACCACGCTCACAGTAAGAACTTCTTCCTAATATCTAACCTAAATCTATCCTGTTTCAGTTTAAAGCCATTACCCCTTTTCCTATCGCTACCTGCCCATGTAAAAAGTCCCTCTCCAGATTTCTTCTAGGCCTCCTTTAGGTATTGGAAGACAGCAGCCTTCCAAGATGCTCAGAAGGCTCTTCAACCTCTCCAGGTTGAAGAAGGCCTACCAATAGAGCTGATGAAGATATTAAAAAGGATCCAATCCAGCACTGACCTCTCAGGTACACTGCTAATTGGTCTCCAATTAGACTTCATTTTACTGAGCATCACTCTTTTGCCTGGTCAGACAATTTTCAATCTACCTCAGTGCACGCTCAACCAGCCCATACATCAACAGCTTGTCTACAGGGATCTCATGGGACACAATGTCAAAAACATAACTGAAGTCCATGTAGATAATATTGACCACTCTTTTCTCATCTGTCAAACCAGTCATTTCATCACAGAAGGTTATCAAGTTGGTCAAGCAACATCAGAGTTCATGTCAAACTGGTGTGGTGGAGACATACAGATACTGTTGGCACTTGTAAAACTGTACTGCTGTTAAATAACCTTAAAAAAATAATAACAGCAAAATTAATGATAGAATCATAGAATTATAGAATGGTAAGGATTGGAAAGGACCTTAAAATCACCTAGTTCCAAACCCTCTGCCATGGGCAGGGGCACCTCACACTAGACCATGTTGTCCAACGTCTTGTCCAGTCTGGCCTTGAACACTTCCAGGGATGGAGCATTTACCACTTCTTTGGGCTACCTGTTCCAGTGCCTCACCAGCCTCACAGTAAAGAACTTCCTTATATCTAATCTGAACTTCCCCTGTTTAAGTTTAAACCCATCACCTCTTGTCCTGTTGTTATGATACTTGAAAGGGAGACTAGTATGACAAACCCTATGCTTCAAAAGTCAGATGAGACCTACTTAAAGAATTTCATTTGTAACCAGGGTTTGGATTATTGACCTCTTCAGTGATTTCAGATCTTTTCCCTCAACAGAATGAGCTGAGCATCCTGAGGATGTAGGAGAATTTAATTTTTTAATTGGGCTATTTTTATAAGAATGTCCGATAGATACTTTATTCTTTCCTTATAACAGTCACAAAAATTACATTGGTAATATCATATTTTCCTGTATCAAAAGTAACCTGCACCTAGATTGTTACACTTAATTGGTATTTTAGACTGGAGTCAATAACTGCCTTTTAACTCAGAATGGGGAAATGCAATAGCCCATGTATTAAGCTAATTTTAAACGGGACATTGAATCGGGGGAAAAGCTTCGATGTTGTCTTGGCCCATACCAGCATTATTTCTCCTGGCATAACTCATAATTGTTTTTACCTCCTTTATAAGGTGTTTCAAGACTTCCTCCTTTCTGCATTTCATTTGCGTGCTGTACGGTTTTCCATGTTCAGCCGTTCCCATAGTTTTCGTATGCCTGTTTCTTGATTTTTGACAAAAAGACTAGGGTAACAACATATTGTGCTCAGTTTTAGGAACTCGAGATAAACAGATTTTTGCAGATCCTACCTGGCAGTATTTGCATGTCCAATAGGTACATATCTTTACGATTATTAAATTAAAAAAAAAGAAAAAACAAAACCAAATGTTCTTTGCAGTAATTATTTGATGGAAGGTATTTATATTCCATTCAACTGATTTCACTGCTGTCACAAATTTTATATTGTTGTTTCTGGCATTTTTAATTTCCGTGTTCATCCTTTACCCTCATCTTTTACCTTACATACCCAAGAGACAGAGGCATTACTGTTCCAACCACTATGTTAATCCCATTAAAAAACACATAATGTTCCTACAAAGAACAGAATTGTAAACATTACTCTGCCTGCAGGTATTATTTTTTATGTCACCGGAGTCTGAGATAAATAAATCTTGTTTTTTGTAAATGCAGAGTACCTAGAGTTCCCTTTTACTTCATTTGATATTTTGGGTCCTCAAGCATTTGTATGAATAGAAGATTGATGAACACCCCAGCAGATGTGAGGGTTGTGAGGTGCTGGCAGAGATTTCCCAGAGAAGCTGTGACCACCCCATTCTATACAGTGCTCAAGGCCAGGTTGGTTGGGGCCTTCAGCAGCCTACCAAGTGGAAGGCGTCCCTGCCTGTGGCAGGGGGTGGTAGCTAGATGATCTTTAAGGTCCTTTCCAACCCAAAATAATCTATGATTCTGTGATTCTTTACTTCTCATACTTTCTGGAAAAAAAAAAATAATAAAAATTGTGATCTAGTATCAAATGGAAAAACTGGTCTTCTGCCAACAGACTTCTGTGTCCTATTACTTATGATCTGTCAGGAGGGTAAAACAAATAAATGCACATAAACTATGTGTTGATAGCCAGTTCATTAGGATAGTGCTTTTGTACCGTGGATCAAAAATGAAGCTTGGTCTGGGGTCCTGATATATGTCTGTATTCAATGAAGATGCGGCAAACTAAATCACTGGAGAGAATAAACCCACAGCTGATTAGTGCTTCACTACTTCTCCTGCATTACTGTCTATCTCCCAGACCAGATTACATGGCTCTGCAGTGCCTTGTGCACTCTCTGGTTTTCACCGCAGTCTAGTGAAAACAAAGGATTGCATTGTTGCTACAAGAATTTGTGTTCCTGAAATGGTTATTCATACTACTATATGGGTATAAATAATGGGATTTATTATTTTCTTTAATGCTAAAGCAGAATACTTGTAAATCTGTGCCTGTCAGAAGTATTCATATACTTGTACCATTATGTAAATGATGAGCAAAATAAGTTACTGTGTTTTCTCATGTAGCTTCTTTTTTTTCTTCTTTCTCTTTTTTTTTTTTTTTCCCTGTGGGTTTTTTTCATGATCCTTTTAAACCTCAGATGGAATTTATGTAATACTGGTTGTTTTTTGCAGCAGCCTTATGGCCTTTCATGGCTTTCTATATTATCCTTCTTTCTGTTTGTTTTATGTGTTCTTATTAGGGTTGTTGTTAGCTCCATTCTGATGTTTGTAGTTTTCAAAAATCTGAATTTTTGTTATTTATGTTATCAGTGATCTGACCTGGGTTGCCCACAGCAATGTTCCAACTGTTCTCAGGTCCTCAATTACTAATTATGCAGATGAACAGATTGTGCAAACTCTTTCCTTATGGCCACATTCTGGAGGAGTTGTTTTTACTAAATTGCTGCTGCACTTGAATTTTAAGGAGGTGCTGGCCAGTTCTTACTGTTTTGTTTTGTTGGTTTTTGGTTTGAGTTTTTTTTTTTGTTGGGGTTTTTTTTTTTTTAGATATCCTGCACATGTTTGTTGCAGTAATTTATTAACAAGTGTTAGTTATATACATACACACACCCACCAAAGATTCAAGCCTGCAACATCCAAAAGTGACACGGTTGTAAGAAGAAGTACAAGACACAGATTAAAGCCAGATATCTAGAGGAGCATCCTCTTCCTGAAGGTCACCAGGACTGTGGACAGCCTGCCAGTACAATATTCAGAGCTGTTAACATTAATGAAACAAATTAATCACTAGTGAGCATTGACTGATATCATTACACAAGGGATGTTCAGAAAGAATTAACTTTTGAGGTAAAAGAATTCTGTTATGATGCTTTACCAATTAGATAATGTCACGGTTTTTGAGGAGCAAGTCACAATGTGACATTTTGTGAAAAGAAATGATATATTCATGGCTATTTTCATCAATGCCAATATCATCCTAAGAACACAGAACTGATTCCATCTTGGGAGACAGCACTGGACTGTGGGATTATGGTCAAACCCCATCTTTTTTACTGTGATGCAGAGGTGGCCAAAATAAAATGTCTGTTCCTGATAACACAGTACACTCTTGTCAGTCATTTGGAGTCACTCATCCACTTTAACAAGTGCAGCACCCTTGACCATCTCTTGCCAGTGTAAGCATGAAGTCAGATGTTGCCTGAGGAGCCATCTTTATCTCAAAAGACAAGCAAGTCTATCCAGATAGCATACCAGAACATTGGTCATTTTCTTCATAGAAAAGACTTCCGGAAATTAGAAAAAAAAAACAGGTTTTCTTTTCCTTTCTTCCCTCCTACAGGGTTGTGCAGGGTGGTAAAAAGTAGGATATATCTAGAACAATGGAAAAAGTGCACACCAGAAATCAGAAGGAAATTTTAAATCTGTGAAATCTTAAGACCCAAGATTTTCAGATAAAATTTTGGGGTGAGATTCATGTTGCCAGTAAAATCAGCACACATCTCGAGTGACTTCAGTATGGACAGATTCCAGTCTTAAATATTTTGTTGCCTGCCTAAATGGACATTCAAAGTTTATATATAACTAGACACTTCAACTGCAAAAATAAACAACAAAACTCAAACTAAACCAAACAGACCAACCAGAAAAAAAACAGGACAAAATTTAAATGTAACAGTTAAATTTTCTTCTAAGCCTTATGTTAATCAATGCAGCCTTGCTGTCAAATTGGCTTTTTTTAAAAAAACCCTGATCTTTCCTTGTGATGTGAATGGGAATTTTCATATAAACAGTGGGGCAAATTGATAGAAATGGGAATCTCTGACAATGACTAGAACCATCACAAGCACAAAGGTGCTATTTGTAACAATAAAAGGTTCAGACAAAAAGATACTTTCAATCAGTAAATATTAGCAGTTAGTAATGTAAATAACTTCTACCATAAACATAATCATGACTGGTTTTTATAGACAATTTTTATCAGAAGCTTTCAAAGTATTTTATAAAGTTTAATCATCCTCAAATTATAAAGAAACAAAGCCATGGGTAGGTAAGGTGATAAGAGTTAACCCATCAGGCATTTGATAAAAGTAAGAAGAAAACCCTGAGCTGAGTTGTGTTTTCTGCAGTATTTGCTACAGCGTAGTCCCTTCCTGGAGGAGTGTTCCTGAGTCTAAAATGTAAAACAAATCTATGTAACAAATCTTAGACACACCCAATACTAAATTCAGCAACAAACTATTTTCTTGGCCTCTGAAAATACTTTTTTTTCTTGAATTGTGAAATCATGTAATATAATGATGGTCTGGATTTGCCAGTGTGTATTGTGTGAGGAAGACAGAATTATCTTTACTTCTGCACTATTTTCTTGTTTCAGTGAAGCAGCTACAGAGCTATATCATGCTTTTATAGAGTAAGTAGAAGAACATATATACAACTGCCTGCAGAACAGCTACACATGAGTAAACAGCCTTTTGTAAAAAGACCAGGAATTGTTATATCCCAGCGTTGTTGGTAATCTTAACTGGTAGAATAATAACTGAATGATTTTTTAGAGAAGATACTGAGAGTTACAACTCGAGTGGCTCCTGTTGTGAGAGGATGTTATGTCCCAAGGCCACCTTAGTCTGGGTTCCAGGAATAGCCTGAGAGGAAAAGCAGCTCTTTCTCTTCCTTCAACATTCTCCTTCCACTAGGCAGATACCTGTAAATTCTTCTGGTGTGGTATCATGATGGAATACTGTAAAACAGGTCAGATAGACCGATAAAGTAGGATAATCTACTTTCAGTTTTAGTTGCCATAAAACCAAACCTACTCTTATTTCCTTTTCTTGTTTTTGCATTCTAAAATATTCAATGCTCCTAGTGACTAACAGAAAAGCAAAAAACAAAATAAGAAGCATCATGCTGGTGAGCGCAGAGGAAGAAGGGTGGGGAAGAATACTTGTCAAGAGGTACGGTTGATTCTCATAATCTTGGTAGAAGGTAAATTCAGAAACATTGCCCAGGACATATGTAGTCTCATGCTTAACTGATATGCAAGCTTGTAGTCTCAAAAAGTTGGGGTCGTATGACATAAAGCCAAATGTACATTTCCTCCTTTTTTTTTTTTTTTTCTTTACTCGCATAGATATCTGGAACTTCTAAAACTTATTAGAGTTCCGTTTAGAAAAAAAAAGGAGAAAGTATTAAATCCTTTATTATCACTCGCAAACAAAGAAAACCAAACATCATGGGTGAATCTAGGAAGATTTTGATTAGACTTTAAAACACCCTAAATTGTAGAGATTAGGAGAATGAGGCATTCATTGCCAGGGTTCTGGACTTTCCCTTACATGGAGTCTGTAAGAGCTGGTTTCCTTAACTTTTTTAGAAGTGACACTCTGACAGATGCTTTTTAGTCATTTGTTTGTTTGTTTTGGTTGGAAATAGGGCTAGGAGAATGAACTGTTTCCACATGGTACAGTGGTATTTGTTTGAGAGACACAACATCTGGCTTCTGATCAAGCATGAGCATGTACTATATCTACCATTGTTTTTAGACTTTCGTATTAAGAGCATGAGGTTTTGTAATGTTGAAATTTACTGTTGTATGGAGACAGACATATCATAAAGAGCCCTAGTCATAAAATAAATTTATGAAATTCTTTGTATAGTCTAATAATTTTGAACTGGTAAAGGATGATTTTTCCTTTCCCCATCAAAAAAAGATGGTGTTTTCTGTGTTTACTACAGGGGTAATTTTCAATTCCAGATTTTTTCCATGTATCATGCACATACTCTCTGAGTGATACACATACCTTTGTAAGTACAGGATCCCTTTCTGTATTTCTAATATTATATAAGCTGTTCTTGGAAGTCTCAAGCAAATTCTGTGTTGTCAGTTCCTTCAACACAGAGGTGATAATATTATTTGCTCTCAAGTGAAAGCTATAAGATAGTTTTAAGATAAAGCAGAAGGTTTTTATAATAAAGAACAAGGAATTAGGAACCAAAATCTGTCTTGATGGTAAAGAGCAACAATCCTTGAAACCTGTTGTGTACTACATAGATATACTTTACATAGCTGAAAAAGTACAAAGGTCACTTTAAAAAGACTAAACTCTTAGAGCTGTAGACGGAATTATCTTTAATCTTCTGCCCTCTATTCTTTCGTCTGCTTTGTATCTGGCTTTAAACTGCTGAAATAATTTGAGGAACACTTGTTTTTCTTCATGATGTCAGACTGTTCAGACACAGAACGTAGCAGAAAAACTACTAATTCTTTTCAAAATTTTCAGGTTTTTTGTTTGCTTTTATTTTATTTTTTTTTTTGCTAGAAACGTAGCTAGTACAGATAAATTGAGGTAAACATCAAAACTGTATAGTCTTTGAGAGAGATTACATTTAGAGTATATTTAGATGTAGACAAAATAAATCACAGTCTTCCTAACAATTTTTTCATAAAGAACAAACACAGTCATATTTCTTGTTGACTGGTGGTTTTTAGTACCTTGGGCTTTGATGTGATGTTTTATAGTTCCAGACATACTCCCTTAAATTACCAAATAGCATTATGACTGCAAGCAGACACTTGTTAAATATAACTTCAGATTTTGTATCAAAACCAGCAGACACAATTGTCTTCAATCTAGAAATTGTACATGTGACTTTTAACTGAAACTCCCACTGAAGGCCCTTAAGGAAAAGCTGGACTTCACAGAACTTCAGACATTGCATTTATAATACACCATGTTCTTAAGCAGCTTCTCTAGGGAGAAAATGTTGCGGTACATGCGGGCATGCCAGAAGTTTTCTCTCTCATTGCAGCTTTGCAGCTGGCCAGCATTCCTGAAGCATCCTGGAATAAAATGTTTAAATCAACCCTGGGGACCTCAGCAGGTTTCAAAGATGTTTTTATTAGTAGTGAACTTGATAAATAACTTAACAGTAATATATTAGTCTTGATGAGAAATAAGTGTTTCATTTATAACAGCAGTTTGGTCTCGAATGAAATTTTGAGGGTGGGTAGTAGGGATGGAGAAGGTGGGTAGTGGGGATGGAGAAAGATTCCCGGTCCTTATTCCTGTGAATTCTTCTACATGACCAATTGATACTATATTGACATATGATTTAGTTCCATTTTTCTTTTATGTCATATTTCTCTGTATCTGTCTCATTTTATTCTTTGACCCCAATTATCCTCACATGATATTAAACCCCTTTAAGCAAATGCTGAGCTTTGTATTCCAGTTTATCCTTGCTTTTCTTGGTAAAACCTCCTTCAAGAGGAGCACATGGATATATGAGTTAATGAAGAGAAGCTGATATCAGAAAAAAAAAAAAAAAGGTTGATTTGAGTAAAAACTATTTTCCTTCTGGTATAACATGGGATTTTTTAATTTTGTTGGGGTTTTTTGTTTGGTTTTTTTTTTCTTTTTTGATGGTTTTTTTTTTGGTCTTGTTTTTGTTTGTTTTGGTTGGTTGTTTTTCCTTTTAAACAGACTGTTTTTTAGCAAAATCTGTAAACTAGCTCAGAAAATACTTGCAGGTAACTTTCATAAACCTCCTTTAACAGAAAATAGGACTTTTTTAAGCATATAGCTGAATAACAGGAAGATGCAGAGTTTCTCTCATTTTAATCCATGTGAAACCTTCCTGTGGCCTGATTGGCTCCCAGCAGTTAGCAGAAGGAAAAAATGGTACACTCACATGTGCTATCTCTAACCCACTTATAATTAAAAAATGTTTTCCCAACCAGTCTGTACATGCATTTTTCTCAATCCCTGTTCTGCTTGTAGTGTGATTCAGTGGAGCTTTCTAGAGATGAGACACTGAGTTTCGTATGATGTGGACAGTGTCAATTCTCTGAGCTTCAGAGGTTTATTAAGGTCCAGCTGACACAGTAAAGTTACCTTCGTTCTTGTGTAAAACGTCTGTTTAGATTTTTTTTTATTGGTAATAGTGGTAGTAGTAGATTATTTATTGCTATTCTAGTCTTGACTTTGGTAGAGCAAAAACCTTCTGCAGTTAAAAGAAAAGCAAGGCCATTTTGAGGGAAAGTTGGGAAGAAACTGATGGTCTTTCTTGAACTTTGTTCAGATCAGGTGAGAAGTCTCCATATAAATATCTGAAAGAAGGTGCCACTGTATACTGAAGATGCTTTCCAGGAAAATAATCAGTGTTTTAATGAGATGGAATGAACAATTTTTTGCAGTTAAGCACAAAACCATTAGCAAACTGAATAAGACACCATGTTAACTCTGAGCATAAAATGGCATGCACCTTGCAGGCTGTACTGTGGCAGGGTATTAGAGAATCTACTTTCTTTCCAGAAACAACAGGGAAATTTGTTTGGTTCTTCTTTAGCTTTTCAGACTCTCACCCTGTTTTTTTGAACTGTGACACTCACAGTAACTTTGGCACATATTTTGCTGTGGTCATATATCCTGGAGTGGTGTGACTATCCAACTTCTACAGGAGAATGAATCCCTAGTCCTTGTCCTGAAAAAGGGCAGGTGGTTCTACTGTGAGCAACATTTTATCAAGACCTAGGAAAGAGATAGACTTGTAAATGGAGTGTTGCTAAAATTTTTGTGGCTTCTCTGCAGTAGGTCCATAAATTTTGGAAGTTTGAAAGTACCATTCCTGTTGAGTATTAAGAAAAGTTCTTTCTATTTTTCTGGCAACTAAGCAAGAGGTTCTTTTCTCAGACCATAAGGCGCACCAAACACTGTCTTTTTATAAACACCTTTAATCAGTGGTGCTTCTTTCTAAGTCAATCAGATATTTGCATATTTCAGGCATTAATTGTTTAATATTAGACCAATATTTAAATGTTTTAGTGAGCAAGAGAGACATCGTAGTCTATTGATCTTACAGATCCAGTGCATCCTCATAATTTCAAAGTATATTTTACTACTTTTGCTTTTCAAAGTTTTTCTTATAACATCATGATATCTCCCAGCCCTTTAGATATTTTTCTTGTGAGGACGATTAAATTAAGTGAATTCCTTGTCAATAATGGAAAATGAATTAAACATTTAACATTTAATAAAAATATTTAATCTCATCAGGTTCCTAGTTTGCTCATTTTCACTTAAGCAATAAAAACACTCTAATCAGATTCCAATACTATCAATGCTACTAGTGTTACCACTTAAGCAAAATCTTTTATCATCTGTATTGCCACCCTAAGAAATGCCTTGTCATAACATTGACTTTGCCATATGCTGCCATTCAAATTGTAGTTGTCAAGTTATCAATGACATGGGTATTTCAGAGTACACACTTACATGCTTCTGAAAGCACATACTCTCCCAATCACATGGATTTCACAGTGATCAGTGTAACGCAAAGGTAGAAAGAGCTGGGAGCTCTAAGTCTTCCACAAGATTCACCTGTTCAATTGCTCTTCCTTCTTCATCCTCCAAAAGCTGTATTAGAGATGCTTTTTATTTGCAAAGTGATATCTTAAAGCAGAACTTAGCAAGCATGAGAAAATAAATTCCTTCTAGCAACAACTGTTAGTTCATTCATTAACGCCCCTAGCAAAACACCGTTGGAGCTGACATGCATGACTGATGGACTGACATGCATGACTGGCTCCCTTAACAAATAGCTGAACTTCCGAAGAGGAATTGTATACCTCTAGCTCTGCTTTCAGTGTTGTATGAGTCCGAATCTGTACAGATGGTAGTGTAAGTATTTTTGTACCACCTTGATCCTGCTTGAGTATTGACTTGGCCTAATGTGCAACCCAGATGAGCCTTAGGACTAGCCAAGCTATGAGTGGTCACTGACTGGCTACTTCTCTTCTTGCTTTGGTTCTGAGGGTAGAAAAGCCAGCCTGATTCTTGCTTATGTTGCAATTCCTCTGTTTTGTGCTACTTTCCTGTGTTCTTTGCATCCCTAGTACAATACCAAGGATTCAACTGCAGGTGCTCAGAGAGCTGGCTTTGAAACCTGTAAGGGTTGGAAGAATCTAAGCAGGAACATTCCTGCCTCTTAGGCATCTTAAAGTTGAACAGAGTCCTGTGACAAGACTGACATTTGATGTTGTAAATTTTTTGTTTTCTACTTATCTGTAGAGTCCCATAAATCTTTTTTTATAAATAAATAATTCTTGTAACCACAGGTGGTCTAAAATGGTAATGACCTAAAACACATTTCATATATAGAACTTCAGGTGATTTTTTAAACTATAATTCTTCTCCCTTTTTTACATTTTTACTGTGACTAATCCATTATTTTCCCTTTAACTCACTGTATCAGAGTTCAACCCCAGTAATGTTAAATATTGTAAATTACTATGCCTGCAAACATACAACGTGACACAATTATTGTATTGCTGCCTTCTCCATCATCCCTTAGACAAGAAAGGTCCACCCAGGAAGTGGCATTTTTCAAAGCCAATTAGTATATAATTTCTACTTTCTATTCTATTTCTTAGTGCATTGATGCATGTTTTATAAAACTGCCTTATTTAGTATTGCACAACAAAGCCAACTCATTTAATATCTCCCATTTCCCTAGAGAGTGGTGTAGTCACGTAGCAATGATCTATTGTCAGCTTAGAGTCACTGAAAAGGCCAAGTGACAAGATTTGCATTATGGCCGTTGGCACCATACCTGAAGCTACGGATACAAAGCAGAGAATGCGATTTTCTGATGCTGCAACTAACAGCTTTGAGCAAAATTACATACTTGAAAGCACACACCCAAGCATCTTTTCCAGTGTATTGCATGTTTAAACTAGAGGGGAAATGTAAAAATATGTGCAAATATAAATACGTACCTAAGTTTTTCATATTCTATCTAAAATTACATTAAAACTTTGTTTCATAATGCTTTTACAGTGAAAGCAAATCAACTTACTTTCACTGTTTTACATGAAGCTAAAAACTTACATTTTAAATATTGCATGTATGTGAAATGTTTTGCTACGTATTACAGCACTAAAAATACTTAGCTGTTTTTTTATTTATGAATCGTGTTCTGTGAAATTTTTTCTGTTTGCAGCATCTTGTCCTCCACAATGAAATTAATTTTCCCACACATACACTTTAGCTGTTCAAGTTTGATTTTTTTTTTATTTTTACGTTGGAGATTCAGTAGAAACTGATCTAGCTTTTTTATATGGTGCTCAGTCTGGAGTTGCTGGAGAAAAATATCTGCAGCTGAACTACATTTAACATACATATTGATTACAAAGTGTTTAACCTTTTTCATCAATTACCTTAGAGCCTCATCCTTCAGTGCCTCATAAGGTCTGCGTAATTTGCGAGTGAGTGATTGTAAAAGGCATTGCTCTGCTCTCAAGCAAGGACAAAAATCAGGGTAGGATTAACAAATGATTTTTCTTTGTTGGCAGATTGAGTCATAAGTGCACAGTGTACTGGGGGGATCTACTGTAAGTCAATCTCTTGGCAAAGTGATCTCTTTTTCCTGCTATAAGGACACACGTTTAGCTATCTACATTCACACAAACATGCATTTATACAGAGCTAATTCGTTTCTCTTGGTATGTGCCAAACTATCAGGATACTTCAAAACATTCATTAAGAATTTTAATGAAATTGATTACGTGTTATGTATCTTTTGGAGGTTGCTGTAAATATTTTCAGCTCTACACCAGCTTTTATGTCTTTACTTTTCATGTTCAGACTCCCTGCACCATGCTCCAGTCAAAGAGGAGTGATTTGTCTGACACTGCATTAGAAAGTATGATGGTGGTGATGAAGATGTGTCCAGAGTTTTGAACGATATGCTCAGAGAAAAGTGCAGTGGAGATGAGAAAAAAAAAGAAGTAAGGGAAAAACAAAATTGGAAGGAAATATGATTGCAGAGAATTGTAGTGATACAATGAATCTCAAAATAAGGTGAAGATTTACTGTGTCTAGATAACTCAGTGCATATAAAGAGATTCAAACAGGTTGCACAGGAGTTGAATTGGTCAAGGGATCTGGTAAAGGGTTTCTGGTAGACAGCTGCTTATGTAACAAGGGTGAAAGAAAATGCAGAAGCTCATTTTTTAGGGGATAGGTTAATTTAACTAACTTTGACAGTCTGAAAAGCAGGTATGAAATCTCATGAGGTTTGGCTTCTCCCATAGGAGTCCCAGAACTTCCTTGTTTGATCAGTTCGCTTGACAGCAAGGATGAATTTTCTTTCAATGTTCTACATCCAAAACAGATCAAAAGAACTGAGATATCAGAAATATTGAAACACATAAAAGTAGAAGAGCTGATTTTCCACACTTGACTCTGGAGATAGTGGCAGAGAGAGCCTATGTGAATAATTCTGTGCATGAGTAAAAGGGATGAAGAGGGAAAACACTATCATAGCCTGCTTTTGAAGCTGAGTGCTTGAGCTGCTCTCCACTGTACTTGATACCAAATGTACTGATTGCACCCTTGGCTCTGAAGCAGAAACTTCTGGTTATGTTTCTACAAAAAAGAACTCTGATTGAGCTCTGATTTTTTAATTTGTGTCCATCACCACCTATCCTGTCCCTCCCATGAGTCATTTATACACACGGGTAAGGGCCCCATGCACTTTCTCTTCTTCAGGCTGAAGAAGAGGTCCCAGGCTTCTCAGTATCTTACTCTGTGATAGATGCTCCAGTTCATCATCTTTGTGACTGTGTTGGACTTACTTAAGAATGTCCATGTCTGTTGTACTGGGAAGCCAGGTACTGAAAAACATAATCCAGGTGCAGCCTCTATTTACTAGTGTTGAGTAGAGAGAAAGGATTAGGATAGAAAAGATATTAAGAGAGTTATTGCGGGGGGGGGGGGGAGAGGAGGGGGGGGAATGTGAGAGGCAGGTTAAACTGAGAGCAAAACCATACCAAATTGAGGAGTTCCAGGACAAGCAGTGTAAAACCTTGTGGAGTAAGGGTACGAGACAGCAAGAAAAGGAAAGAACAAAAGTAAGACAGAATATTCACGTGGAAATATTTCTTGGTTTTATTTGCAAAAACTGATTAAAAACATTGCAACAGAAGCATGTCTCCTGATACATACAAGAATGTAAGTAGGTTACAAAAACTGCCATAACCCCAGCTAATGCATTTAGTCATATGGTCAAAAATGCTGAAGCAACAATTGCAAGAGTAGCATTTATTACACTTTCTCTCTTTTATTTATGATATAGTCTGCAGTTCACAGAATATTTGCCATACTAAGGAAAAAGCATGTGTACACATGAATGTCTTTGGGGAAGACCTGACTTGCTGTGTAGAAAATCTTAGATCTTAGTTTTTAATCTCTACCTGGCTTTTGAAGACACATCTAAGTCAGTCGCTGTATATAGAATATAATAAATTACAGCAATAGTTTATCTCTGAAATGAAGAAATAATTTTTAAGCAATCATTGGACTAGGGTGAGTTTGAGAAAACACACTGCTTTAAGCACAATCTCAGAAAAAAAAAAAGTGCTGATTTATGTGGGTTTGAAAATGCCCATTATTCTGTAGGATTAGGCACACTAATAAACATAATGAGCATTTTAGGCAATAAGATATACAAAATGTCTTGACTTTATTGCCACATTTCTAATGTAAAGCCTGTTCCAAGAAGATACTGCCAAACTGGAAGTTTATAGTATACTTGGTTTGGATCTACAAAACTGCTTTATAACTCCTGTGCTGAAGCTGCCCTAGTAAACTCATTACCCTAGGGAAATATACATACTGTATATTTAAACAAAAGGGTAAGTGATTTTAATCTCTAAGCTTTCTCTCCCTCCACCTTCCTTTTTTGCCCTCCACCATCTCCTCCAAATGAAGGGAGTTTGTGGAGGAGGTGAGTGTTCAACACCATGTGACAATCATGAAACCCAGTAAAATTCTGTTCTCCAGAGTTGACAGGAGTACCACGGCACAGTCTTTTCAGTCCATGTGTCTTTAAGGTCTCTGTAAGTAAAAACTAAAGTTATGGTGCTGAGAGAGGTTAGAATAACAGTATTTTCTAGTTTAATAGTCTCCCTTTTTCTCTTCAGCTGGCTGGAATTCACATTGTTGTTAACCACTTTTTAATAAATTCCAAGTTTTGAACACTGTGCACTTCTATACAGCTTGCAGCTGGAAATAAACAGACTCACAACGGCTGAAGGTAATTCAGCAAGTTTAAGTTTTTTACAAGGATAATGAAGTGAGAGTTTCTGGAAAAAATATCTCTGTGAACCATTTGTTTTCCAGAAAGTTCTCCCTGTTTGGAGGATAATGTCCTCCTCTTACAACAGTTATGATTTTTCATTAGATTGCTTGGTTATTATTTTCTGTTAAAAAACCCTGCCATATTAAAAACTTTTCATCTGTTCCCCTACTCCCCTTTCTTCACTGTTAAGGACAGATCACATGACAGCATGAATTATTTTGGCAGCTATTCAGTAAGTGCAGACCCTGGTCTGTGTGCAACAGCTTGCTTTTACTGGTTTTCTGCACTGGCTGTTTTTCAAAACACAGGCACTTCTGTATCCTATTGCTCACTGTATATTGCTTTGAGCACTGCCTATGCTTTTCTGATCAGGTAAAATATCTTCTAGGCTGTAATTTAGCCTTCAACATTTTTGAGGGAAAAAAAAACCAACAAATTTTTTTATGAGGTTGCCAAAAATGTGTGAATTTCTCTACTGTGCGGTTATTGGGATATTTGAGGTACAGCTGAGAACCATGAAAAATTACCTTAGTGTGTGCAGCTTTCTGAAAATATTTAACAAAGGAAAACAAGATAATTAATTTGTTTATTTATACATTTCTCTCTTGCCTCTGGTCTTGTGCTTTTCAGTCCTACTGATTCTATAAATATACAAGAGATAGCTCTCTTATTTGACAGCAAGATGCGTACAATGACATGGAGGCATTAACATTGCAACCTCTCAGATATTATGATTTCATGGACTCTAAAGCTAGGATAGAGCATGGGCTCTAAAGCTAGGATAGAAAGTACTCCCAGACTCTAGACTTTTACAAATAGGAAGGGATCTAAGGGAGTAACCGGGGTAAAAAAAACTTCAGTCTTTCAGCTGTTGTGGTTTCCCAAATTAATGCTCATTCCCATTCAATATGATAAACCTTTTGTTTGATTTCTTTTTAATGCCCAGCAGTTATAAACTATCTCAGGAGCCTAGCAGAAATCTTAGTATTTTTCTGCCTTGGAAAGAAGGTTTCTAACAGATTTTACTGACCAGCCCTTCATCATCTAAAGGAAAGACTGGGTTACATTGTAGAATGGCACTTTCCATAATTTCTGTTTTATTCTAGAATCTAAAATAGTTTATTAACACTAGCAAAAAGATGCCTGAGATTCACATGAATATTACACTTATTTTACTGATAAAAGTAAATACCACTGCTTGCCGGACATCAGTAAATAGCTTTGGACTGGGACTAGAAGCTAAATGCCCAAGTCTCTTCAAATGCCTTTCAGGGTTCATGAACTCTTGCCTGTGATGATAAAACTTGCATTAAGAGAAACCAAAGCTACTTGAATAGCTTGGAAAAGCTTCTCTCTTTTTCTGAGCCATTCTTCTCATAGCCCCTCATTCTTCTCATAACCCCTTATAGACCTTCTCTCCTCAGGAAGAGAGGTTTCCAGCAGTGATTAGGTTTAGGAAGCTGTCTGGTGGTGAAGCATTTCGGAGTATACCAGGGGTTATTTTAACTGAAATCTGTCAGCAGATCTTTCACTGAATTGTTACACCTATCCCTGGGAACTACATGGGGCATTCATGAATGCTGTCATTGAACAACATGGCAAGGTCAAGCCTCGTGCTCATGGTTATCCTTGAGGATGCCTATGTGCTGAGAAATAGGAGTGGGGAACAAGGACAACCCGTGTAGGTGCTGCCTGACTATAGTCAGGGTCCTGCTTGCTCGGCAGCTGCATCAGCCTGCTCCATATCTCAGCTAAATACCCTTCCTGAGAATGGTGTAAGCACAGAGGAATTAAAGAGATACTATAACAAAATGGCCAGACTGAACAACTCCAGTGTTGAATAGGAAAATTAAGCCATTATGTCAGTGGAAGCACATTTTGCAACTCAGTGATTACCTTTAAATGCAGTGCTTAAATTTACTTTGTCTTTTTTTAAACTTTTGGGCTTCCCTTAGGGGACTGGGATTTAGGTCTTCCTGTTGGAATGGTTCGAAGTCTGTCTGTTTGCTTCCCCTTTCACCTGCCTCTGAACTCTGGATACAGTTTAAATGTGCTTTGCTGGAAAGAATTCCCCTATTCTGGACCCATTTTCTTGTGTGGATTCACTTAGTCTACAAGCTGAACAATAGTAGCGATGGTAGAGAAATTTATTCCACTTTCAACTATAAAATTTATCTGGACTGAAGAGGAAAAACAATTGAGACTCAGTTATTCACGAATAAGTGCAGAATGCTAACTTTTCAAGATTTGCTTCACTCTTTACCATACAATGGCTTTTAACCCTGAAATGAATGTTGCAGGGTGTATACCTTAAGTTCTGGAGACCAGATTTTGTTCAGAGAAGCACCTGAAATTTGAGAAGCTCTCCTGAAATTTTTCCAAACCTCTCAACTGCTCAAAGTTGTTCTCACAGTATTGCTATCACAGGCTCTGCTTGCTAGTTTTTGGTCATTTTTTCTTCTACTTAAGGTGGAAGTTCAGTCTTTTACAACATATTTTCTCACATCTGCTTATGATTCTAGAGAAGAAAAAAGGAAGCTGACAAAGCTTACCAGAACTGTAAGAATTTGGGTTCTCAGTATTTTTCTGCTTAAATATTTTCTCTAACCTCCCTTCCCTCCATAACATTCTAGCTCTGCCTTCATTCTCTGATTTTGCTGCTGGATGTAATACAATAAGGTAAAAACTAGTTGAAACTGGTTGATTTGAGCTGGTTTGATGACTGTGACAGCTGCTTCTTCACCTTTTTCTTCTCTTCTGTACCATATTCCTCTAAGGAAAATGCTGTTCTGAGATGTTAATAAGCATGATGAGACGCAATGAACCCAGACTGCTAGGTCCAGGCAGCTAGCACCGCATGGTCACAGTGATTGTTTTCTGTGTATGGAATTGTGTTTCAGTCCTTGAGGAAGAAAAAGTATGTAGTAAATAACAGGAGTAAGACAGCAAAATGGTGGGCAATAGCATTTTTTTTATTTCCTAGTATCTTCTTTTCCTGGTTCCTAATATATTGTAGGACAATGGATATTACAGTCATATCAGCATCTATCAAATCTTTTGTCAGCAGAACACAATACAATAGACACACACGAGCAGGCTGTACCAGGTCAGATGGAGATGACTCATTCTTCTTTCAGTGAAAAGCCTCCTACTTCTCATTAAAGGTGCAAGATTTTTTTTTTCTGAAAAGGAAAAATAAAAATAGATTATTGAAAGTACCCTCGTTTTCCTCCACCATCCTCAAGTCCTCTGTGATTTCAAGCATCCTTAGCTTTACAATTCACACAGTGTGAGCCAGTCAGTCTGCTGGGGTCATAGACTTGTAGAATCAGCTAGGTTGGAAAAGACCTTTAAGATCATCAGTTTCAATCATTATGCAGGACTGACGAGTACGCCATTAAACCGTGTCACTGAGGGCCTCATGTACACAGTTTTTTAACACTTCCAGTGAGTCTACCACTTCGCTGGGAAGCCTGTTCCAATACCTGGTCACCCCTTCAGTGCGGTAAGTTTTCCTAATATCCCATCTAAACCTCCCCTGGTGCATCTTGAGGTTGTTACCTCTCGTTCTATCACTTGTTACTTGTTAGAAGAGACCAGCTACCTCTTCTCTCCATCTTCCTTCCAGGTAGTCGTAGAGAGCCAGTCTCCACTGGCCATGAATAGATGGGAATAAAGGAACTCTCAAGTTTGCTATGATTCCCAAAAACTTCAGCTTATGTCTTTTCAGGTTGTCCGGGTTAGAGCAACCTGAAGTCCACCTTAAACACTATCAGCTGTTAATGCTTCCCAAGGAGTCATCGGCCTTTTTGAGCTGTTCTTCCTTTCCTTCAACAGAATTCAGACAGAAGATTTGATAGCAGGTGATTTGTGACTGACTGCCACAATAGGAGTGGAGCGTGCCCTGGATTTGAGAGTATGACTTCACTTCCTTTTTTTGGAAGTATTTTTTGGTGACTGCTGCTTAAATAGATCAATGATCCTGCACATGTATGACAGTGCTGATATGATAGAAGAAGGGCATCCTTGATATTGTTGTTTTAGAGCTTAAACAAGGCAGTGATTTCAATTTCTTTTGGAATGAATTGAAGATCATAGTTATGATTTTGCTGAGGAATATAGCTGGGTATCATTTCAGAACTGTCATCAGAAGAGGTTTAATTAACTACACAAATTTTACCATGTTTCTTGCACTTACCATAACTCAGAAATAGGAGTGACAGAGAGCTGGAATCATTTCTGTGGCAACAGAATGCAAAAAATGGAAAAGGAAAAAAAAAAAAAGAACAAAGATTCACCTTTGAATCCTCAATTATCCACACAGCAGAGTACCATCCACATCTTTGCTCTAAACTAAGTATGTGAAACATGAGTGAAACCTGTTTGTTTTTATAGACCTCTGAAGTCATAATAGGCATTTACACGAGATTTTGGAAAAGCTCCAGTGTTGTTACTGTACTGTGTGATAATTTAATACTGTTAATATCTGTTGTAATTTCAGTTATAATGTGGTCATTTAATCTGATATTCAGAATAAGAATTGTGGTATTTGCTATATTCTTCAAGCTTGACCTATAATGACATAAAAATCCTAGTTTTCACATTTATCTCCTAAAAGAGTAGATTGTTCTCATAGTTAATGCAAAAAACTTGAGATTTTTTTTTTTAAAAGAAAGGCAGATAAGCCTTCTACCCTATCTGAAGTTCAGTCTATTAGTTTTGTTGAGAAAGCACAAGAATGAAAATTTGCAGAGGACAGAATACAACGCAAGATATGGGTGAGGTGTTAAAATTGCTACTGATGCTCTGCAGGTTTACATCAGTTTGTGGTCAATTTGATCTCAATAACATCAAGACATGATCCCACCTAGGCCTCACCATGGAAGAGATGGCTATGTTTATGTATATCCTGTGCACGATAACTGAACTATTCTTAGCATGTATTTTCCTAACATATTTTAACACGACTACAGTCTTATTTACTATTTGTTGTGATATGTGAGTCTGTTATGGAACTAAGGAGCTGTCTCTCAGTCTTCCTGATGAACAATTTTCTAAAAGCCTCTTGGTTGACCTCTAAAATAGAAAAAATCCATCTAAAGCCAAAAGTTGTTTGGAGCAGTTTATTGAAAGAAAACAAAGTATACATGTTTGTATTAATAAAAACATTTTTGGTCAGATATACAGACGAGGAAGACCTGCAGCAATAGAACACCTTCTTTCTAGTTGTAATGACTGCTTCAGAAGCCATCCAGGGAATTTGTTAGTGGATGAATTTAATTGTGCATTCCTTAAGGTTAACCACAGACACCATGTTTACCTAACTGCACCATCTATGAGGCCTATAATATGGAAGCAAATAGAGCATTTACCATACTCCAGAAAAATGACATGAAGGCCAGGGAAACTCACTGTGATTTTGGTTGCCAGGCTAAATGTGAGTTCCCATTTCTTTGTTAGTCTGAATAATAGTCCTGTGTAAACAGTACCTGTACTTTAGCTGATGTTCTCCTGCAGTGGCTATGGATACAGAGAAGGAAAAGAAGCTCTTTGAATGTTGCTTAATGTCACTACATTTAAAAAGTCATGCCACTTGCAGCTTGTGTCAGTGTAAGTGATCCATCATCATATTTTACCCATCTGAATGGGTAATCACTGAAACTCTTGGAGGACACATACAGATCCATCTGGAAATTACCATCACTACAACCTTGTGGTTGTATGCTTGGAATGCACTCTGGGTTTATGGTTTCAGCATATATTTCCTTGATTTTGGGACAGAGTCTAGAGGTAGTGCTCACTGAAGTAGATAAGTACATGTACAAGTTTGTAGATAAAGATACCTATTTGGCTTTCCTTTCTGGCATATCATTGAGACTGTTAAGCTATTTTTAAAAGTCTCTGCTAACCATGATAAGAAAATGCCTGTCCTGGACTCCTGTGGAGTACTGATGCTTATTCTACCTAGGGGTATACTTTGACTAAATGACAGTTTAAGGGAGTATTGCTTGTAATTCCAGAAAAATTCCAGGTTCTTTATTGCTGCCATCTAGATTCTGCTTTTTGCTTGATCCATATGTTTTCCATGACTTTTTTTGTTACGTTGTGATCCAGCTTTTTGTTCAGTAAACTTTCTGTATTAGTCTTGAGTCATTTTAACTTTCACTACTAGTGGAGCTACTTGTGGAGAAGAGTGCTGTCCATCATGTTAAAGAGGAGCAAAATCTGTGGTTTTGACTCAAATTCCCTCTGTGCTTTTATTGATCTACAGCGAACCTAACAAATGCTATGCAGCCGACTAAATTAAACTATCCAGAATAAATGATACCAAGGTCAGTTTTCAGCAAGATGGTTTCCCAAAGCAATGTGTTTAGAAATGTTAATTCTATTTCTATGAATAATTACACAAAATATTTCAGAAGTGAGATGTTTAAAAAAAATGGATGCAACCTTTTCCTTGGAAATGTATGTCAGTTGCTGAGACGGTTACCCAAAACAGAAGAAAAATGTTCTTTAGCATGCTGGAAAACAAATTTCTTCTGAGGGACACAGATGGTGTATTTACTGAGACACAGCATGTCATACTGCTTCTTCTGTAATTTTGTTCTTGTGGTTTGGTCATGGGAAGTAAACCGTTTGATAATTCCTACCTTTTTTTTTTTTCTTTTCACTTCTTGCGCTGTGAAGAACCTGCCAATATACGTAATCTGTTTTCCAAAGACACTGTGTTTTAGACATTGAAGAGTGCGTCAGGGTTGATGTCTCACTTTAACTTCCAAACTTGAGAACAAAGGTTTGGGACTTCAGTTGCTTAAAAATAACCATGAATTAATTTGATATGCCTAGTTTAGAAACTTGTCCAAATCCACAACTTATACTGATGCTGGGGCAGGAGAGGCGGCTATAAGTCTGCCTGTAGGAGATGGCTGCTTGACTGACTTCCACATGAACAAAGCAGTACTGAAAGGTGTTCTTGCTCTGATCCTGCATGCCTGCTAGTTTGCACGACCATCTAACCCTATGTAGAATGTCATGTCTTAAGTGTTAGTCAAGATTTAAAAGATGTATAGATTTTTGGAGGAAAAGCTACTGAAGGCATTTTGTAGTGTTAAAGAGCAGAACAAGCTTGTTTGTATATAGATCCTCTGGCTTTAATCGGAGCATAGGTAAGGATGGTCCTGTTGTTTAAGACACTGTTTTGTGGTTTGCAAGATCTGGGTTCAATTCTTTATGCTACTGCAAACATTCTTTGGGAGCTTAGAAAAGTAGCTTTGGGAGCGTAGACAATTACAGCTGTAATGTCCTCATTTATAAATTGGCAATAGCAGACTTTGTCAAATCATTAATCAGTACTAGATAGTGGCGTACATTAGACTGGGACATGTTAAAGTCTATGGTACTGAGGACCATATTGAATTAAAATCTGTTTAGAGTCCACTCAGCTTAAAAAATTCAACTTTTCAAACTTTATGTTTTAGGATTAAGGGTATGAGGAAGGTTAAGAATGTATAGACTATAATGATAAGTATGAGCATCTTGTGATAAAAAGACAAATTCTTTGGATGGAGGTGACAAAATAGTCTATGAAAATATCACTACAAAGTTGACTTCAATGTATTTTAATGTACATTTATAAATGCCCATGTACTCTTAATGTACATTGAGACATGCTTGAAATTCTCCTTGCCACTTTCAAGCTTAAATTTTTTAGTGAAGGAGGATTTTTTAATGAATGCTTGAGTTCAGCCAAATTTGTTTTAACTAAGTAGACCAGAATAGAAAAGGAACAGCACCCATTTTCTTTGGTTTTACACCATTTTTTTCAGTATTCTTTTAAAAAAACTATAATGACCATAAGAAATAAAAAAAAGAATCAGAATAGAAGTTGTTTTAATAAATTAGTATCTTCTGAATGTTCTGCTGGAAAAAGTGTTTGGTTTGAATGAACTGTGTACCCAGAATTGTGCTTTTTGCTGCAAATTCATAACAAAAGCACTGCTCACTTGTTATAATAAAGGCCATTCAGTGCATATGGCCATGTTAGTGTCAGATCCTAGAAAAAAAAATCCCCAAACAGTGCATTTTTGTGTTCTACAATCAATGTACCAGTTATGCTAGAAACAAAGTTTTGTTGTATTCTCTAGTGCTCTTCCTTGAAACACTACTGCCCCTGCAACATGCTTCTATTTGAAGAGATCCTATAAAATTTCTCAATCTTTGAATTTTGACTATACTTAGTAGTTTAAATCCAAACTATCATTGCTGGATTCAGAGAGAACATGAATTATGCAGATAAATAGATCCATAATGTAGAAGAAATGGATTTTATCGAGACTATAGAGAATGAAATGAATAGTTGCAACAAATGAAATCATGCAGTATGTTTAGCACAATTTTTCATGTTATTTGTGTTTGTTGTATGTGCTTGAATTCTTAATAAATCTCTGGAAAGGACTTTAGCTGAGAACTTACACAATGAAGAAATCTACAAAAGGGTTGTAGAAAAAGATTAAATGCTGTCTGAAGGAATTTTCAGTTGATACTTATATCTTAATCTGCTGTGATAAATTATCCATTAGCTGCCTTTTTCTTATCATCCATAGGGAAATTAATACACATTTCATCCAGGAGAGTGCCAACTTTTTGTTGACCAAGAGCAGAAAGGGGACACTGATAAAAGTAATGACAGCTTTCAGGCAGGTAAAGCTGCTTATCCAACTTCCAATGCAGCTTCCAAGAACATTCTGTCAACCACACTGAACAGGAGTGGAAACAAGAGACTGACTTGGTATGGTATGAGTTAAGTGTGATTTACTTAATCATTTGAATCATTTTAGCAGAAATATTCTTG
The DNA here is from genome assembly GCF_033783945.1 of Neopsephotus bourkii. Taxonomy (NCBI): domain Eukaryota; kingdom Metazoa; phylum Chordata; class Aves; order Psittaciformes; family Psittacidae; genus Neopsephotus; species Neopsephotus bourkii. The sequence goes on from NW_026902098.1 coordinate 79,274, forward strand.
ATCCATAGTGAAGTAAAATAAAAGAGCAGTCCTATGGCTTATCACTTTTTTTTTGCTTGTTTCTCCCTGTATGTACACAGATCCAGTAGACTTTTGAGCCCTATCCTGGAGTTTGTGATAGCTCCTTGTGCGAATCTCAGCTGCTAAAGTGCTTTGAAATCCCTCTAGGACAGCAAAAGGAGAGGTTGCTGGAAAAGGAGAGGAGGATCCATGATTCTGGAAGGAAGTCCTCTAAAAATCCCAGCAGCAGGACTGAGGTAGCATACTGGCAGGTGGCTGTGGAGCAGGCAAAGTAGCACATGTATGGCTGAAAGAAGGGATCAAAGCTGGAAGGTGGAGTACAGCAGCTAACAATAGAGTACAAGACTGAGTGGCCCTTGGACAAGAAGTTCTATGATGTAGCTAAATGGAGCAGAGAAGAAGATTGGGCTAGAACAATTTTCAAACTGATAAGTAATTGGCACAGAGGAAGCTGTGGTGTGGCACGGTTATACCTCACAATAGACATACTGAAACCAGCCTTCTGACTGATGTACCCTGCATTCCCAGAAAACCAGAGGCTGCTGTATTCATGGTTTTCTCTGCCAAAAATAATAGTGCTGCTTTTTTGTTGTGGCACTTGAAATAAGATAGTGTTGTTATTATTCAACACAGACACTACTTCTTGAACCTTCCACAGGCATAGTAAATGGACGCAGCTACCACATGCAGTGAACAGGCAGTATAAAGTTTATAACTGCAGACTCCACTGGGAAGGATATACTTACTGGTTTTATAGGGGTGTGTGTAAAGTAACTGCATCATATGATGCAAAGCAAACCACTGAAATGAGCCAGCTTTTGCCAAAGAGTTCGCATCTACAAAGCACCATCTGAGGACTCTCACCATGCACTCAGGAGGTGCATCTGTGCTCAGACTTTTGCCCTTCATCCTTGTGAGCTATGTTATCTGAGATCTATTCAAGGTCATATGCACCTATTTGTAAAACCCATGTTCATATATAAGTAATGCCAAGGATCTGTGATTAAGAAGCCTTATAAGGTTACCTTTTGCTTTTTTCTCTTTATTTTTTCTCCAGTTAAGGGATTTTTGCCAAAACCTTCATAAGTCCATACAAACGATAACAGAAACCACAGAAAATATATGTGTGTGGAACTATTTTTAGCTTTCCCTGTGGCTAAGATATCTTAAGTTTTATAGGTGAGAATAGTATAGTGCTAGTGAGGACATAAGATTTATGAAGGACCTTACCCTTGTAGATAGTGAGTACATCTGATCTATGCCTGAAGAGTTTGATCTGGTGCACATTTATGTTGAGAGTGCACTTACTATATGTTCAATATAGATTTGGGACTCACTGAATACCTTCACTCTTAGAATGTGTAGATATACCTACAGGCATTCCTTCACACCAGAGTCTAATACAATGTACTGTTGATTTAAGAAAACACTTATGTAGGTCACAAAAAGGCCCATTTATCCCGTTTATCTCTTTGTGTCTGGTCTTGCAGGATAATGGATGTTAAAGTTTCTTTTTTTTTTTTTTCATGGGTTTTTGGAGTTGTTTATTATGAAGTGAAATAATTTTACATACATAATCATAGAATCAGCTAGATAGGAAAAGACCTGTAAGATCATCAAGTTCAACCAGACTGACTCCCATTTCAATCCATTCACTTTTCAGGTAGTTGTAGAGAGCAATAATGGCCCCGCTGAGCCTTCTCTTCTCCAGGCTAAGCATCCCCCTTTCCCTGAGTGGCTTCTCATCAGACTTGTGCTTCAGACGCTTCACCATCTTTGTTGCCCTTCTCTGAACCTGCTCCAGCACCTCAATGTCTCTCTTGTAGTGAGCAGCCTGGAACTGAACACAGTACTTTAGGTGCAGCTTCACCAGTGCCGGTACACGGAGATGACCACTGCCCTGGCCCTGCTGGCCACACTATTGCTGCTACAGACCAGGATGCTGGTGGCTTTTTGGCTGCCTGGGCACAAGCTGGATCGTTCTCAGGCATCTGTTGACCAGTACCCCAAGGCCCTTTTCGACTGGGCAGTTTTCCAGTCACTCTTCTCCAAGCCTGGAATGTTGCATGGGGTTGTTGTAGCCCATGTGCAGGTCCCAGCACTTTGCCTTGTTGAACCTCATACAATTGGCCTTGGTTCATTGATCCAGCCTGTTCAGATCCCTCTACAGAGCCTTCCTACCCTTCAGCAGATCAACACTCCAACCCAGCTCGGTGTCATCTGCATGTTTACTGAGTGTGCACTCAATCCCCTCATCCAGATCATCAGTGAAGATAGATCCTCTGTTTATGTATGAGCATTAAGGGTATCACATAGGCTGGCTGAAGCCATAAAATCTAACCTATGGTTGTTACTTTGTCCTTAACTTGTCCTACTGTTCTTATATTTGTCCTCCCTAACAGTCTGGTCTAAGACATGGAGACATAGCCTTAACTTTGGGTGTCTTAGACTTTCCCAGTGCAAGCCAGTTCCTGAATTCTGTAGAATACTAAATTCTACCACCCCCTTTTTGTATTTAAGGTTATTTTTAACTGAACTGTCTTGTTAACTTGGGGTACATCAGTGGAGGTGAAAAACATTCAAGTAATAATATCTCAACGATTTGCTCCCATGCAGACAGCCCTTCAGAGTCTGTCTGGAAAAGTTCATGCTCAAAATAAAGTAACTGACTGGTTCTTTTTCTTTGAGTTTACTAGGAATTATTTTTTTGGGGACAGTTTCAGCAAAAGGAGTTGTAAACAACTGAAAAACCACAATCAAAACTGAAACCACTGTCACACTAGGTAAAAAAGAACTCATTTGTGTAAACTGGGTGTTCTCTCAAAAAAAAGGAAAGTTCTAATGAGGGGCCTCTTTCCCCACAGCATCCTTTAGTCTTCAGGGAATTACATTTTTAAATATGATGAAAAATAATGCCACTTTGTTTATTATACTCTGCTTGCCAAACTTGAGTCCTGTAGAAGATGCCAAATATTAACTTCAAATTTAGTAAACTGAGACACTTTCCAAATATTATTGTACTCTCAGAGGGGAGCACAGGCTGTGAATTTTCCTGCATGGCAGTTATTAGCAACCTGCTACAACAGTTTTTCAAAAGTACAATTCTAAGGAGTATATGATGAAACTGGAGTACAATGTCACTAACCTTTGGGAAGAAAACATGGCCCCATTTCACTTATAAAGTGCTTGAAAGGAAGAATAATATCACTGCAGTTTGGGTTTTTCTTTTTTTTTTTTTTCATTCTTACCCAAAAGAGAGAAACAGATATGTAGCACAATAATAATTCAAGAAAGTATATAAAACAAATCAGAAATGTATAAACTTGCTCATGGAACATCTCCTTCCATTTTAATAGCATATAATATTACAAAGTGCAGGTGAGATTATTCAATTTTTCTCTCCCTGCCTTTTTCTGCTGCAATTTACTAGTGTCCATGTTTACATCTAATTAATGAACACTCCTGCTGGTGTGGGTTATTTTAACAGAGCACATTTCGTTAGTTTATCCAATTCATTTTTAAAGATTTATTATTTTAGCTCTGCTTCTGATGACTGGGGAGAAGCATAGCTCAGCACAAAGAAAGCAAAGAGAGCCAGGGGCAAGAGTAATAATGAAGTGAAACCTTAGCACAAGCTTTCTTCCTGTATATGAACAAAACCTCCATCTGCATAAAGTAAAAAAAAGTCATGTTCATATGAAATGCAGGCAAAATGCTTTCAAATTAAATGTTCCATTCCAAGCCGGGGCAAAAGCAGAAGTTAGATTTGAGGCCTGCACTCAAAAGTTGCATCAGTTTTGGGTTTTAGTCAGCTCCACATTATGTTCTGAAGATTTTGTTATGGATGTGGCTCTTATATCTGAAAACCTGGGAGAGTTTAGTGCTCTTATGTGTTAGTCTGAGTTCAAGTTCTCACTTAGCTTCCCTTCTTCAGTCTGATTCTCTGGCCAACACAACTAAACAGTGTTTTCACCTTTTACTTCTAATAATTAGTGCAAATCTGATTTACCAAGTCAAGATATGAAGTCTTTCCCTCTGAAAACCCACGTTTGAAACACATATTCAGTTCACAGTAGAGAGAACTATTCTCTGTTCAACAGTACTGAGGGAAACTGCTATGAACTCAGAATCAAATGTTATTGCTAGTAAAATTTTCATGATATAGGAATTTATAACATGAATTTTGGAAGGTATGTGCTTCTGCTAAAATGATTACAACTCTTAGCTAAATAAGGGCTTTTTTGTGTGTAACCCTTTTAACCCTTTTTATTTATTCAACTAGCGAAGACTAGTTGAATGTGTACTTTGGGAATTTGAAGCAAGTGACAGATTTCATGTCTTAGCCTGTTTTGTTTAATCAAAAGACATTTTGCCGAAGTTAAGGAGACAGTGTGTGATAGAAGTAAAGGGCTCTTCTTGTCTTCCATTAATTGACAAGATGATAAACAGATTTCATGTCCCAGCTGTTGGAAAAAAAGTAAACTATGCTGTCTAAATTCTGCTGGTGTTTCAGTGACATTTATATTCCAAAGTTGCTCTGAGTAAAGATGTAAATATAATAACCCCCTCATATTTCTTACCTTGCTTTTAGTTACTGAAAAAGCAATTTATTCCTTGTTGCTGTTCAAATACAACAGGGACTAGATTTAAACTCCAATGCCTTTTGACAGGCTAGTCTTTTGCAGGTTATTTGGAATAACAGATTACAATGGATGTTAGTCCAGCCTGTATGCCGTTAACTTGCTGTGGTTATATGTAGTGAAAAACAAAATAGCATACTGTATTACAGTAAACATGAGGAAATATGCTTTTTTTTTTTTTTCTTTAAATGCTAAGCAACCCAGTACTTTGGTGTAACTGCAGTACACATTAGCACTTTCAGGGCCCAGTTTGGCCAGAAGATTTGCCAACAAAGTCATCTCAGTGGCCCTATATGGTGGTCTTATTAGCGCACAATAGAACGGGAAGGTGAAGCACAGGAGAAGCTCTCAGAGATATACTGATTTCATATTTAGTTTTGAATAAAATGTTCTTTTATCCTAGATTGGTCTTTTGTGAAGCTCATTCCAGGTATATGTAGTCCACTCACCAAAAAATTATCACCAGGTCAAAAATTAATAATAATAATAGAAACCGATGATGAAAATAATAACAAAAACAACTACAACAACAATAATAATATTGTAGAAATTAAAGTTTTTCCACCCCTCAGAGAAGCAGAAAGAAAATTCTGCTTCTCAGTAGGACCTTTCTGTGCCTGTATTACCTTATATTTCCCAGACACTCGTGCTTGGAATAGGAAGATATGCTTGTTTTTGTAGATATCTCAATAGATAGGCAACGCATGACATTGGTCTATAAGGATTGTGAAATAGTTATGCTAGAGATAGGCATTACTCTTGCAGCCTCTCTTTGCAATTACTGCATGAACACACAGGGCACAAAGGAGAATAATTCAGCTTTTTAATATGTTTTGTACTCTTTTGTTGTTGAAAAGATATACAGAAAATTGACCATTCAGTGATACCAATGGCGTTGCAACATTTATCTTTGGAAAAACTTGTATCTTGAATATATCAGCTTTTGTCAGATAATTGCTGAATGGGATGGTAATAAAAAATCATGAAAGATAAAAGTCTTTGGGTATGTACACTGACCTAATACTTTAGAGATTTAATGTTTTAGAGATATTTTTCAGCATTCAGTGTTTGTATTCTAATCCTGGAGAAAACGTATGAAAAGTAGCTTTTCATGACTTCTTTTGTCATGGAGATACACTTTGAAAATTATACATTTGGTGTACCTTAGCAAATCTTTTGGTGACAGAAAGATGAACAACAGAAAAAGATAATGTCTTTATGCTTCATGAGAAAAAAGGTAACCTTTTTGGGGAAAAGCTCATAAGTTTAACTTATCTGTATTGTTCAGCCTTAAACACTGGCTGACCTTGTGAATATTATGTTTATGTTTATGGACTTTAACTTATGTTGCTCTTCGTTATCCTAATGAGCAGGGCTAACTGAACTTAAGACCTGTTCTCATTAAGTCAGACAGATTGTTGTGTGGAAAAGAAGCACTTGTCTCCACAGGCAAAGCAACAACTCAGTGGTGTCTAACTGAACAGCCATGAATTCAAACTAGTAATAGCAATGATGATAATAACAGTAATAATAACATGAACTGCTACATTGTCTGGCAGCCCTGGCTAAGAGCAAGGCCCTATTTTATTAGTCATCCAAGCAAACACTGAAATGCTTTTCCCGATGACTTTATAGTTTAACTAAGAATGACAGAGTCAGGGTGAGAGACCAAGTCTGTTATCCCTCTCTGATACAAATAGACAACTGGGATACAAAGAGATCAAGAAAAGCATCCAAGACCACACATGAGTTCTGTGGCATTGGACCAATAACTTGATTTGAGTCTCCTTAAATCTGAATCATTCTTTAACAAGTATGCTCTGTATCCCATTGCAAAAAGTAACCAAGGAATGTACATCTTAGCAGAGGATTGTTGTGAGACAGATGGTAAGGAGCTCTTCTGTATCTCTTAGATATCAGTTGGAGAGTTTTGTCTCTATAATTGAGTCCACCCATGTCTGTAGATTTAAAAAAAAACAAAAACAAAATAAAATAAAAAGGAAAGCTTAAGTGCCAAGTTGGTCTTGATTTATTCTTTTTTTTTTGACATGTGAAAGAAATTTCTACTTTTTCCTTAACAAATTAGGTAAACACTATTTGCACTTTGCATACTGGAGAAGGATTTTGCTTTAGGGAAACAACCTATGTCAGTATTTGTGTATTTATGCTTACTAGCCACGTATTTATATGTATTTAATATTCTGACTTTTCCCCTTATGTATTTTTTTTTTTGTCTGAAGAAATTGCTGGAAATTTGCATATATAAAGTAGTGTTTTGTTTGCTTGTTTAATTCTGCTTATGTTTTTCATTTTGTCAAGCTTTCTAAATGATTTCTTGCTGTCTATATCTATATTTGCTGAATAAGCACTTAAGGACAAAAACACAGTACTGCCTGCCTATGACTGATAGAAAACAAGGCTTCCAGGCAGTGCAGACATTTCGTTGACCTCCAGTGACTGCAGGTGCAGAATTATAGCTCTTTTTTGAATACACTGCCAAGATTTATTTAGGTGCAGTGACTTACTGAGGTGCAGAGGTTCAATGACTGGAGAGTTTAGTACACCTAGACCTAAATCATATTTCCTCCTCGCGTAATGTATAAAGATCAGAAAAATATAATGTACCGCTATTTTCTGTGGGATATTGAAAGTATTTCTCCAAGTCTAGGGCATTACCTTCGCAGTTCATCAGAAATCAGTTTCCATCTGGTCTGAACCAACCTAGGGAAGATAAGATAACCTCGTAGGAGTCTGGATCATCTTATTCCCAAGAGTATTATACATGAGCTGTTTCAAAAGGTCCGGCTGGGACTCTGATGTGTGGTTGAGCTTGGCCCATATTACTTAGAAGCTGTTACATTCATGTTCTCAACTAAATCTACAGTTGAAACACTGAGGAGAAAAAAAGAATGAAGGGGATTATCACCCATGAGAGAAAGCAATAAGCAGGGGAACAGAACATTCATAAAACTAATGCTCCACTTTTGTAAATCTTGAAAAGTAGATATGCTTTGTGAGAGTTATTACTGTTATATCTAATGCTGGTACACTGTAAATTTCTATCCTTCCCTTGGATTAATAAAAATATCTGTTTGATATACTGGTTAGAGCTAGTTTTCCAGTTAAATAAAGGTTGTGGAGATGTGTCTTCTAGTGACAAATTAATGTTCTCTGTAATCATCATGAGCCCAAGCATATGACTGTTGTCATTAATCAACGACTTCTAAGGAAGTCCAACGGTGTGCATTGGGCTGGAGGTCAGCCTGGATGAACACAATGATCCCTCCTGACCTTAAAGCCTATGGATGCTTTGCTGAATAAGGATGTGGCTGTTAAACAGCTTTATTCCCTGGCTCCACATTACACTTTATAGAAATCTAATTGCATGTAATTGAAAACTAGTGAGTGCTGGATGAAAAAAAAACCCACATATTTTTCCACTTTTCTGGCTGGAGTGCTGTCAGTGGAATAGAAACCATTGTTTTCTTTATCTCATAATAGGCAAGCAGGATTTGAATCTGTGCACTTTCATGTCATGAATAATAAAGGAGTACAAAGGTAGGACTGTGTCTCTTCTTTCTAACAGCTGTGTAAGCCTGCTATACCCAATAAAATGAAGATATAAATGGATATTTGTACAACAGACACAGATGCGGAAAGTATGAGACTTCTTTTATCAGAGAAGCAGTAGCATCTGCAATGGTCAGCAAACATGCTGAAATTTCCACAACACAGCATGCATATTAAAGAGAACGTAGGGCTAGATTTTTTTCTTTTAGCAATACCAAATCTCTAGCATTAAAACTCCACACTTTTTGTCTGCAGAAATATGAAGTAGCTGTACTCCCTGTAGGATGAACACCTCTCCATTGAAGAACATGCAGTTTTGAGCACCTGAGGAGTACAGTGTCACATTTGTAACATCCTGTATACAGCTCATCTCAAGAGGTGAACACACGTATCTCTATTCCTTTAATTATTAAAATATCAGTATTTTTACTTTGTTTAAAAGAAAACAGACCTCTTATTTTCCTACAGGAAGCTGATTCCCAAAGGCAGATGAAATGCTGGGTGAACCTGGAGCAAGCAGAAGAAAGAAACTTCAAGAAGTTTAAGAAAAAGCTTATTTAAGAAATAATTCTAAATAATTTACAATGCATCTGTTTTAGATTTTTGGAGTTGTGCTTTTGCAGTAACTTTATTTAAACTTGTAAATAATTTCTGGAAATCACACAACTTGTTAGGACTTTAACTGTACCATGTGGCAAAAGTATCCTCCTCAAATTACTGTATGTTTAATTGCATGACAACATCTATTTTCTTCTGCTCTAGATTGCAACAGATTTCCTACTTTTAAATTTTGAAATATCTGTCTTATGTAAATATCCCATAGGAAATTAGAATTCCGATCTGTAATGCACTGTGCAGACACTTAAGCATGAATCATTATCCTGAAGTCTAAATAAACAAAAAACTAAATTTATGGTCTAAATTAAAGAGAAAATAAATAATGTCTGACAAAGAATTGTTCTTACGTTGCAGATGGGAAATGAAGCCAATGCAAGATTAAGTGATTTGATGTGACTAAGGTCATGCAGGCAACCTGTGGCAGCTATTTGACACTGAATTGCTGTCTCCTGACTGCTAAGCGTAACAACAGGGCTACCTTTCTTTCCATGATACCTTCTTTCAACACTTTTGTGTTTTGATCAGGTAAGTGGCTGTCGCAGGGTGGTGGATGCCTGCTTTATCAAGCATTTTGCATTAAGAACAAGTGTCAGAGCTAGAATAGTTCCTGTACTTTCCACTTCAATGAAACCTCATCTACACATCTCCCACACAGCTGCTCTAGAAGACACAGTTTAGCACCAAATGGCTGCCTCATTTCTTCTCCCCAACATTTTGCTAGTCACGTCTTTCTGTAATAACAGCACGAGCATTCAGACTTTGTCCATTGCTAGACAGATCCTATGAATGTCAGGAAGAGTTCCTCTGAACATTGGTGGAGGTTTTGGTTTGTCTTTATAAAGCATGAAGAACAGGTCACCTCAATGCCAGTACTTGGTTTGTACACAGAGTAATCTTGGTTTGTGTTTTGGATTTTTTTTTCTCTGTGTGTGTGTGTGTGTGTGGTGTTTTGGGTTTTTCTTTTTTTTGTTTTTTTTTTTTTTTTGTTTGTTTGTTTGGCTTTTTTTTGTCTTTTTGGATTTTTTGTCACAAGGAAGAGAAGGAAATTAAAGGAAGTAGTAAACCCTGCTGTACAGCAAAAAAATGTAGGCTGTATTTAATGTGTTTCAGGTAGTTACTTTCTTATGTAATGCAGTCAATCAGCTCCCTGTCTCAAGCCATGCCTGAATCTAGGAGTCTACATCCTAGTTTACTAAAGCCTGGGCTGTTCAATCCATTGCCAAATGAATCATGCTTGCAAGTTAATAGAAATAGCCTTTGTTGAAAGCACAATCGCTCAACACCATCCCTCGTGAGCAGCAGTTTGAAAAGATTTTACAGGGAGCCATATCAAGAGTTTAGAGAGCAGAGCCCTGTCACCAGTGGAAGTATTACACTTTAGTTCTATCAAGTCACAGTGATCACAAAGAGGAATGCAATGCTAAACAATGTTATTATCAGTGCACTGAAGGAATGCTTTCACTTTCTATAATGTTACAGGGGGGATGACCTCAGCCTGTATACAGCAGTGCGCAGCATACAGTTGCATTGGCTAGACATTTTCAGCCTTCTGACTGCAGTAAGATGGTGTCCTTCACTGCAGTGAGAAAGATGGAAATTTACTTCCCATCTGTCTAGCCTCTCTGGTAGAATTTATGCTGTTATGCTATGGAGGTTATTAATGTTCTTATGCTATTTAGTTTATACAAAAAGTGTCCAAATAAATGCAACAAGTAAGAGGAAAGAAGATAACTTCCTTTTTAATGCACACCCCCTTTCTAGGACTTTGCACATTAGCTGTCCTGTACACTACATGATCAGAATACATCCCAAGTGAATGCATAGAGGATACAATAGGCATCCCCTGTACTTGCTAAGATTCAGGTTCCCAGGGAGTGCTGATATCAGTCTGGGTATTTTGATGTAATCCTACCAATGTAGCTGAAGCTATCAGGACTCAAGGATTTATTAGTTGTGAACGTTCATTTTTGTTTTTACTGGGTTAGTGCCAGTAAATAAGTCACCAAAACCACTAGCTGAGTGTCATTTGATAGGAAAAGGCTGGGATCACATGTAAGCCTTCTGTCTTTTAACAAAAAAAAAGTGCTGAGGTAAGCAGTGTCAAACCCAGCTGCATCAACATGACGGTGGGAAGACAAATGAGAGCTTTCATTGCTGGATACAGGGGATAGAGAGCCCACAGCTCTGAAAAACCTCTTCATATCCCAGAAACAGCTGTCATAACTGAAACTGCAAGGGACTGCTTTTTTAACCATGAGCTTTGATAAGGAGAATTCTCTCACCAGTCCTTTCTCTAGCCGATAAACACACGTCTAGAAACACAGCCCATCTGAAAGGTGACTGGAGATTTAAATATCTTCAAAGGTTTCCAAACTCCTCTTTTTATAACCTCTCCCAAATGCTTATGTTGAGTTCCCAGATGGCATTTCAGAAGTATCTATCACTACAGTATCTGGCTGCTAAGCTCAACAATTACCATGTAATGTAAAACTTCTTAGATTTTTCCTATGGGAGGCTGAACTTTACAAAGTTAGATCTAACATTTACCTTGTTATTGGCAACAGTGAATCATCAAACACAATAGAAGGGACATGGGGTCATTTCAGAATAAATATTCGGGCAATGACAGTTTTGAAATGTTCTTTTGGCCTCTCCTGGTGTGTGCTCTGGGAACAGATCACATAAAGTCAAGGGTGATGAAATGCATGTGCTCATGGTCTGACCTACTGCAAGGTGGGGAACACATGGACAACCTGCAAGGATCTAAGCTCTCGCTGTGCAAGTGTGTGTGTGCATGCATGTGCATGAATTGTTTGTGAAGGGGAAGGAAGGAGAATGGAGAATCGTAAGGAGGGGGAGGGAGGCATTTGGTGCTGGTGGTGCAATGAGCTCCAGACAGGGGCTGCTTTCTCTCCACAGGGCCCGCCAGTTCCTTGTGGCTGTTGCCTGGGCAATGGCTGGGGAATTATGAGGAATGCTTGGAAACGATATCCTTCTTTTGGGCTCATGGATGGAGCAGAAGGGGGTGGATGGCTTTTCTCTGTCTGTTTCTTTTTTATACTCAGCAGATTAGACAGTCAGGTTGCTGTGGCGACGACACGGAGGAGGTCTCCTGCACACCTGCACCACAAACTAGAAGTCCTGCCAACAAAGACTTAAGGAATCCCGAAGGCATCTATTTTTTTGTTATTTTCCCTTTTTTTTTCCCCTATAGAGAGTGCACAAGAGGAGAGAAAAAAAAAAAAAAAAAAAAGGATGAGATGACAAAAGAGAGAGGAGGAAGAGATGAGGAGTAAAGCCAGTCAATATTCAATCAGTCAATATTCAATCAGCTTATCTGTCTGTGCAGCAGGGCTTACTTGCTGCAAAACAGGATGTAGATAAACAAGATGCATGGGCTGTCCAAAGGTACACCCTGAGCAAGCTCTCCTTAGGAGAGAGTAAAGAACAAGTGTTGTTTTGGTTTTACCTAGTGAGTGTCCTGCCTTTCATGACAACTGGGGGAAACCTAAATTAAGTAACTATAGCAAGGGAAGAACTTGGGCAGAGCGCACAGAGATATGGATGGCATGTGTAAAGCTGGAAACAGAAGTTACTTTTTGTATCTGGCTAGGAAAGATATGTTTGTGTTTGTACATGCACATACAGATATTGTTTCTGAGAGGAACCCTGCTTTTCAGAAAAAAAGCTGCACAGTGGTGTGAATATTGACATCACATGTCTGCTCCTTTTATATAAAAAAAATATCCAAGAGGTAGGTGTGCAAGGGGGAAGGAGAAAAAAAAAAAAAAAAAGGAAAAAAAACAAAAGGAAAAAAGGAAACCTTTATAAGCAAGAGGTCCTCAAGACAGATGTGCTGTTCTGGGATGCCATAGCATTTCTCCAGCTTCTCTTAGTGAAATAGTTGATACATGCAGACTTAATGACATCCCTCACCTCTCGGACATTCCTTTGTCTCCTTCAGGCTGTCTCTGTTTTCTTTGCCTTGTCCTCTTTCTCCCACATATCTATTTTAAATTTCTTTAGCACTATTTTTTCACATCGTCTTTTCTCACATCTAAAATGATTTTTTGCATGATTGAAGTACCACCCAAGTTACAAGCAAACAAAAATTTCTAAACTAAACTAAACTAATAAAAAAAATTGTGTATAGGAACAAGTAGTGAATGCACAGATGAGTGTTTCTGAATATGCCAAAGTGTAACTGTTCAGAGACTCGTTTCTCTGCTCTGCCTATGTCTCCTGTCTTAGGAAAGAGGAAGGCTCCCACCAACCAAGATGTTTGGTAATAGAAAAAACCAAAAAACCTTTGAAGTTTCAAACTGACGAAATTGACAAGCACCTGGACATTACAAATGGTGAGAGAGGAGAGAGAAGTGGAGACCCAGAAGGGGCGGAGACTTTAACCACTTTCTGGTTCTTGGATGTAGCCGGTGTCCGGAGTATTTCCCAGCCTGCCAGGGAAAACAGCGCTTTGCTGTTCTCATCATTGCCCCCTTATCCTGTTGTTTTTTCTGCACACATTGTCCTGTAATTGGAGAATGGTGCAAGGGAGTTTTCTGCAGGTTACAATGATAGTGAGCTCACAATTAGAGTTCAGATGACCCAAATAAAAAGAAGTTCAGTTGTTCTCATGGCCAGTTTCATTTTTCGCAAAAAGTCACACAGTCTTTTTTTGCAAGGTGAGGCTAAATAAAACCAAGTTTCTGCTGCTCAGATATCCGTAATTTTAATGAAAGATTATCCACATGTATGGAAGGTAATGGCTTGTTCAGTTCCCATATAGTAGGTTTCCCTTTCCTTGCCTCTGTTTTGTTTTAAGGCTGAGTCTAGCTTTCCTTCTGGATATACTGCATTACTATGTCTGTGGCCATGTTTATAGATAAAACACTTTGTGGATAATTTAAAACTATCATAAATGTAAAATACAGCCTGTTGCTCATCAGTTTATTCAGATTCTGAGCTTAGATATCAGTAACGTGTTTGGAAGAACAACTTTAAAAGAGCCTGCATATGCTCTGCTTCAGCTAACATCAGTACATAATACCCACTTCTTCAGTCAGAAACCTAGGCTGATCTGAGGGGCCTCACCCAAAGACATATTTTTACTAGCTGTGGGGGTTTTAAAGTGTCCTCTTTTGCGCTCTGTTGAAGTGGCATCCCATGCTGAACACTATTTTACACAGGCTATCCAAACAAAGGGATGATGGAGTGAGCATATGATCCTGGGTGTGATGGCAAATGTGAACAGACTGTTCAAAAGAGCACACTTTGGCCTGTCCAGAGTTAGCTGAAGTCAGTGGGACTCTTTCCATGGGTGTCAGTGGATTTATTATCAGGCTTTATGCATTCAGGAAATAAAATTCAGTGGTTTACTCCTTTCCATCTAGAGCTAAACCTTCACCTGTAAGGACTATATGCAACAGACAAACCAACATGCAGCCTGTGATTAAATGAAATGAAGGAAAGAAATTCAATTGAGATGTCAAAGGGAGGGAAATAAAAGGGAATTCTTAGAGGAACTGTCCATCTCTCTACCTGTGTGCTGGCTTGTGTCTATCATGTTTACTTCACTCACTTACAAGTTTCTGAGACCCACATTGCCCTGCCAGATCTACCCCAAGCAAAGCACTGAGAGGACAGTGGCACTACCCTCGTTGAGAGGAGATTGGGACTATCTATAGCTGGTGGATCCCCTGAGCATGCAGAACTCTGTAGCATGATCCTGCCAGTGCTGGAAATCTGAACTGAGATGTTGGGGTTTTCTGAGGTGATACCTATTGATCAAATACAAGAAAGGGAAGGACAACCAAGATCTGAAGATACTGGAAGTATTTTCTGGTGTAAATAAAGCAGATATTTCTAGGATCTTATAAAGAAAGATAAAAATGCCAGATTCTGAACCACATTCCGATCTGCTGATTTTAAGCCTCTTTTTGTGTTAAGGGAGTGACTCCACACTTATCATAACCCGGTGGAAATTAGTCCATGGTTATTTATCAGTAATACCTTTTGTTGGCTCTCCTTTCAAAATAATGTATTTATGGGTGTAGTGCAGCATTTCAGTGTTATTTTAGCTGCTAAAATACAATAAGGATTGAGAGAAAATATTTTAATGTGGGTAGAATCATATTTTGTTCATATTCCAACCTCCTTGTAAGCCTATGTTTTTCCATATGTAATAATAATCAAGCTTTCCTATAGGTCAGCTTATGATTGTGTGTATGTGTATATATATACATGTATATAAATAAAAATAGAGCAAAGGTGTTCCTCCTTCAGTGGACAGTACTACATCAGAAAGTACCAACTGCAAATAAGACACTAGAATTCAACTTCTCTGAAGTGCCCAGATGAAAAAGAACTTAGAATAAATAAAAGTGTCTTTTAACTGTATGCAATAAACACAGAAAAGACTACCTACTTGCAGACACAGAAAGAGATTTTGATTAAAGAAGATTTGGTCACTGAGAATTTGTTTTAGTTACACAAAAAAAATGATGTATTGTTTGTTTATAATTGAACTGAACTGAACTTTCAGCTGTGCTTGAAAGTTAAATTAAAAAGAAAAAGATGTGGAATTGTCTGTGCCTTACATAGAAATGTAGAAGTCAGAAATCTGCATAGAACACGTATTAAAGGAGATTATCCTTGGTCCCTAGTAGAAAAGGTGATACATTTTTCTTTTAAAAGACTGTATGAAAATGTATGATGGCATTATGCAGTCTTGGTTACTTCCCAGAGGAGATAAAAACGAAGGGAATGCAAAATGTCTCAAGAGCCCAACCACGTGTGAAGTGAGATTTTACAGAGGCCGTAGGACACTACTATATGCTGTTTAGCCCGAAAGCATTTAAAATGCCATATATAGACTCCATATTTTTTTAAAAGTTAAGTCATTGATCTGGAAAACTAGTAACATCCATCTTGGGCAAGTACCTGAGCAGGGGATCTAGGAAGGAGCTACTGAAACCTGTTTGCCCTGCTTTTTGTATCTCTAAGTTTATTCCCAAGAAGAATGAGATGGAATGGCCCAGCTCTGCTGAGGTGACCTTACTTCTTTGGCAGAAAATGAGTACAGGTGGTGGATGTGCTGGGCCACTCTGCTGGCAGTCTGAGGACCACCTGCTGTTCTAGTCTGCTCTTCTAGTCTAGTTTTGTGGCACAACTGCAAAACTAGCTCTGAGTGGGAGGGAAAAAAGAACATATGGTAGAAATCAGGGCAGGGCTGCATCTGGAGCCACAGGCAGCCTGAACTGCAATGAGTTCCCTGCAGATACTGTAGGAAAGGAATGTGGCTTCTCACTGCTTACCTCCCATTCATGGCCATCGCATCCACTGTACAGACTTCTTCAGTCTCAGAGATGGAAAAACCCTGCTTTACAACTGGCTGACACCCTTCCTTACCCTTGTCTGCATGTGAAAAAGGGGAGACCTGTTCGTGTGCCTCCCATCAGACCAAGTTTCTCTAGAGTTGTAATTACCATAGAATCATAGAATGGTTAGGGTTGGAAAGGACATTAAGGTTATCTAGTCCTGACTACTTGACACTTCTCACTAGGCCATGCTGTCTAAGGCTCTGTCCAACCCGACCTTGAACACCGCCAGGGATGGAGCATTCACAACTTCCTTGGTCAACCCATTCCACTGCCTCACCACCCTCACAATAAAGAATTTCTTCCTTGTATCTGACCTGAACTTCCCCTGTTTCAGTTTAAACCCATTACCCATTGCCCTATCGCTACAGCTGCTGATGAAGAGTCTCTCTTTAGCATCCCTATAGGCCCCCTTCAGATACTGGATGGCTGCTATGAGGTCTCCATGCAGCCTTCTCTTTTCCAGGCTGAACAGCCCCAACTTTCTCAGCCTATCTTCATATAGGAGGTGCTCCAGCCCACTTATCACTCTTACTACTTCACAGCTCTTCAAAATTAAGGTCTATGTAAATGTAGGACAGTTATCAATGCTGAATTGATCAGTTATCAAGGCTGAATGCACGTGCAAATCAAATACTATAAATGTGTTTGGACCAAAATCAACATGTTCTTGCTTGCAAACTTGGCATATGATTAATCAACATGCTCTGAACAACTTTGCAAATATTGGTGATGTATCTATTGCTAAAATATCTGGGGCATTTAGTACCCATGTAGGTCCCTGAAAAGGCGTCTTGTTCTCATACAACTTCCTAAAGAGCTAGTTTAAAAATAAACATTGCAGAAAGCATCATGTTCCATTTTTAAGACAGTTCTGAAGTACAACCATGTCTGGTCTGAAATGTGGCAGCTATTTAGCAGTGCCACTTAACCCTGCTTTCTTAGAAGAAGTGAATAAAACAGCATGTAGATTCAAGCTGTAATATGATTTTAGGTGAAATATTGCTATCTTTGTTGGAAAAGATTAAAAAAAACCCTGGTTCTACTGATTTTCACTAAAACATAGGTATTATTTCAGTGTTAAGTAACTACACTAAGGACCTAAAAACTGACAAGTCTTCCATTTTTGTTAAGTCTTTCCTTGTGAAAATTTTGTTTTCCAAACAGTTTTGTATTTTACAACATATGTTAGTGTAACAGGCCTGGGTTTATGCTTTACTGATCTCTTAACTTGATCCTGGTTTTCTGAAAGATCACATCAGCCTTTGCTGTCCCTTCCCAATATTCTTGTTCTTTACCTGCATAAAGGCATCTGATTTTGAGTAAACAGTTACAAATTAAGATTAATTCTATATGTGATTATTCCTTTAAATTCCACTCTTGCACACTGCCTTTCAGATATAAAGGTTATTATGAAGTAATGCTGTTACTGCAGATCCCCTTTCTCTCAAGCATTTTGGGAACTCAGTGTTACTCTGGAAGCTGTTATGGCTCAAGCTCGTCTGCCTTCTCTTTTTCTTCAGCCAAATGTAACACTTGAGGATTAAAGACTCAACATGTCTTCCAAGGTTTTCATTGCATTCAAACCCATGGTGATGAATTTGATTTATATTTTTTATATGCTAGCTGAAGCAAATTAATGGGAAGCCCTGGACATGACTCACTGAAGTCAGTAGTACTCCAAGTAACAAAAGAGATAAAATTATTTTTTTGAAAGACTTTTAAAAGTATTTCAAAAATTTTGACAATAATTTTTGCATATAGATGCTTATGAATAACTTGTACATATATATGCATACGAGGATCCATGTGTCTGATTTTTGTTTTCCTGTTAAAAAATTCAGTGTGTCCCATACATAAAATATGAGACCAAATTCAGGACTATGGATAAAAACATTCTATTGCCAGATTATTTATTTGTGTGTTGTTCCTTTGTGATCTCTTTCATTTTTTAATAAAACTGAGTTTCTTGAGGTTTTTTCCATTCTTTAGCCTATCACAGGCACTGGAGCCTAACTGACTGCTTTTTCCTGGTTACATTTTTAAATCTACAGAACTTTACCAGGAAAATTGAGTGGTGTCCCTCAGGGGTGCTGTTGGGACCCATGCAGTTCAGCATCTTTGCACCATGGACAGTGGAATTGATGCACCAGCAAAACTGATGATGACACCAACCTGTATGGTTCGGTTGATAGCTGCAGGGAAGGGAAGCCATCCAGAGGGACTGTGACAGGCTGAGAGGTGGGCCTGTGAAAACCTCATAAATTCGGATCAGGGCAATCACAAGCACAGGCTTGGTGGAGAATGGTTTAAAAGCAGCCCTGAGGAGGATCTGGGGGTGTTGGTTGACAGCAGTGTGTGCTCACAATCCAGAATGCCAGCCGTGGGCTAGGCTGCAGCAAAAGGAGTGTGATCAGCAGGGTGAATGAGAAGATCCTGCCCCTCTATTTTGCTCTGGTGCAACCCCACCTGCAGTACTGTGCTCAGTTCTGGGGACCACAATACAAGAGGGACATAGAGCTGTTTGAGCGAGTCCAGAGGAGGCCATAAAGATGCTCAGAGGTCGGGAGCCCTTCTCCGATGAAGACAGGCTGAGAGAGTTGGGCCTGTTCAGCCTGAAGAAGAGAAGGCTGTGTGGAGACCTCATAGCAGCTTTCCAGTACCTAAAAGGGACCTACAGCAAAGCTGGAGATGGACTTTTTATATGAGCAAGTAGTGATAGGACAAGAGGGAATGGCTTTAAACTGAGTGAGGGTAAATTTAGATTAGATACTAGGATAAAATTCTTCATTTTGAAGGTACGGAGGCATGGAAACAGGTTGCCCAGAGAAGTTGTGGATGCCCCACCACTGGCAGTGTCCAAGGCCAGGTTGGACAGGGCTTTGAGCAAACTGGTCTACAATCTGGTCTAATGGAAGGTGTCTCTGCCCATGACAGGGGATTGTAACTGGATGAACTTGCAACCCAATCCATTCCATGAACATTCTGCTTATTTTCATAAAGGTTAACTGACATTAGCAAAAATTAAGTATTCTGTCTACCAAGGATGTTTTTACCTTCAATTTTACTCTGCTTTATTGCAGCAAAATCATCGAGGTTGCTCACTAGATAAGAGAGACTGTATTTTCAGGTATACAGATATTATAGATTTTTTTTTAGATCAGTATTTGTATGTGATTGATTGTACATGTTGCCTAAGGGACAATTTTCCATGTATGATACTTTATTTTTTAATAAAATGAAAAGAAAATACAGAAGACGTACAGCAAAACTGCTGTAGTCTGCTATTGCGAGTATATAAATAGTTTAGGCCTACAAGCATGTCCTGCACTGTTATTGAAATAGGCATTACTATTAGAATTGTTATTAGAGAACATGATTTTTCAGCCTTGCAAGAGGAAATGCAGCTAGATGTGAGTTCAGCACTATGCTTTTCCAGTCATCTGCTCATGGGTTCAGAGGCCTGTTAATTTCCACTAAGCATTTGAAACCGTTCTGAAACAGAATAAAGACATTTCCTAACAGAATCAGGCACTTTTTTCAGGTTTTCTGTGATACCTCTGAATCTGTAAAGCTCTACATGCTTCAAGAACCACTAGTTTTGGTTTATCTAGAATGTGCAATGTGTAACCAAGTGCTTCTGGCACAAAGAAAAACTTGAGAACAACTCATATTTTGTTATTATATCTAAACCTCTTTTTCAGAGAAGAATGAGAATTATCTGCTTCACCTATTTCACAAAATCAGCTTTCCAAAACCCAGAGTATGTCAAACTTATTGCTGCACTCTTCTGGGATAGCTGAAACTCTGAAATACCTGTATGTGAAAATGGTGCTAGAGCACTTCTGCTTCTTCTTGTTTAGTTAATGTATCATATTATATTTGCCAGCATTTGCAGTTAGGTATGTTTTCTGCTTCCTTTTTCTCAGGCACCTTGTAATATTAGGCTTAATGGACCATGGATTTGGGTTCAAATTCAAAGTTTCAAGCAGAAATGTACTTAATAATCTCATCCTAACTCTTTCTTTTTGTGACCCAAGTACTTGGCAAAAATTAGGCTATTGGAGACTGTTCCATTGTATGGAGACAGATACCTTTCTTATTTATAAAGAAGATAAGAGTTCATTTTTTTCCCCCCGAATATGGAGAAATCAAGCAGAAAATAGCTGTTTATTTGCAATTTAAAACATTTTTTACGTCATACTAAAAGCTGTTTGAACTTGATTCTACTCCATTCTCTGTGGGTCATGCCTTCTTTTCCAAGCTTTTCTATTTTCTTTGTTCTTTCACTCTGAGGCAATTGATCCTTCAGAGAATGAACTCCCACCAAATCACTTTGTACTATTGCTCTGGGCAGCAGAGAGTGCATGCATTGATGCAAGGGCCACATTTGTTTCAACTGTAAATGTACTTACCTGAGCTCAATGGTTTCTCTGCTTGCAAGCTTGCTGTTATGTTCATGGACCTGCATCCTGAGGGTGTAACTGAAGCCCTGTCATTAACTTCTAGCTGAATGACCGATGTTTACACAATAGAGAGAAAATCTTGGAAAGTACTGGAGTGGGTATATATACATTAGTATCTAGGTTAAAAATATAAAAAGACATGTGGTAATTTTTTCCAGCACATCTGATTTTTAAGCATCAGTCTTAGAGCCACGGTTCCTCAAACACAAATAAGTGGATAAGGAAGCAGGATGCAGCAGTTTTATTCTTCTATTGACTGGTTTTCAGCCACATTGTATAGATTGCAGCTGAGATTTTCATAGCTTGGTAAAGAAATATTAATCCAACAAACTGTCTGGTTCAAGCTACTGCCACACTGACTGATGGTTAAATTTTTAAATCTACAGAATTTTACCAGGAAAATTGAGTGGTGTCCCTCAGGGGTGCTGTTGAGACCCATGCGGTTCAGCATCTTTGCACCATGGACACTGGAACTGATGCACCCTCAGCAAAACTGATGATGACACCAAGCTGTATGGTTCAGTTGATAGCTGCAGGGAAGGGAAGCCATCCAGAGGGACTCTGACAGACTGGAGAGATTAATCCCCCACCCTCAGCACTGCTTTTCTCTCCCATGGCTTTATTGTAACTCTTCTTCCTTACTTCAAAAGTCAGGATACATTGCTCTTGCTAACTTAGAGACTGGTTAGTGTTGGAAAGGACACTAAGATCATCAAGCTCTAACCTCCTTGCCATGGGCAGGGACACCTCACACTGAACCACGTCGTTCAAGGCTCTGTCCAACCCAGCCTTGAACACCACCAGGGATGCAGCATTCACAACTACCTTAAGCAACTTGTTCCAGTGCCTCACCATCCTCACAGTAAAAGAACTTCTTCCTTATATCTAACCTGAACTTCCCATTTCAGTTTAAACCGTTGTCCTATCACTACAACCCTGATGAAGAGTCACCTCCTTGCACCCTTATAGGCCTCTTCAGACACTAGAAGGCTGTTACAAAGTCTCCACTTCTCTTCAGGCTGAACAGCCCCAACTTTCTCAGCCTATCTTCATATGGGAGGTGCTCCAGTCCCCTGATCATTCTCGTGGCCCTCCTCTGGACTTGCTCCAACAGTTCCATGTCCTGTTTATGTTGAGGACATCATAACTGTATACAATACTCCAAGTAGGGTCTCACAAGAGCAGAGTAGAGGGACAGGATCACATCCTTCGACCTGCTGGTCACGCTTCTTTTGATGTGGCCCAGAATATGATTGGTTTCTGGGCTGCGAGCGCACACTGAAGCCGGTTCATGTTCAGTTTATCATTGACCAACACTCCCAAGTCCTTGTTCTCAAGGCTGACTGAATCCTTTCTCTGCCCAGCCTGTAGCTTTGCCTGGGATTGATCCAACCCAGGTGTAGGACCTTGCACTTCACATTGCTGAACTTCAAGAAGCTGGTATTGGCCCATCTCTCAAGTGTGTCAAGGTCCCCCTGGATGCTGTGTTCTTTGCTGAAGGACTTGGTTCAACCTTGGCAAAAGTCAATACAAATCTTCAGATAAACAGGAATAGGCTCAGGCATTATTGAAAGAGAACATGAGGTCAAAAGGTCTGTGATGCTTCTGATGCAGCAAAACTTTACTTTTTAATCCGTCTGCTAGTGCACTGGGGTCATTCTTTCCCACCGGGAACTGTCAGTAGAAAAAATTTGGATACAGGGAAAAGCTTCAGTAGTTCAGACTGTGCAAATCACATTCCTTATCTCCCCAGATGGCCTAGAAAGAAACTTCAGACAACACACACTAAAGATAAGCCTTAATTTTCCAAGGAAAATATACTGTGGAATTCTTGCACATCTGTGGCACTTTCTCACTCTCTGCTGAAATGATGCAGTGAATTAAAAAGTGTCCTATGGGGGCCAATTATTTACTCTACCACACAGAGAATTCTGGAGTCAGTCTAATGAATCTGATGTTGTTAATAGCTCTAAATTTACACTGGGGCACTGGAGATCAGACTGAATTGTGATCTTTAAGGCAGCATGGGAACAGCCTACTTGTGTTCAGTACTTAAGCTGCTTGCCATCCTCTTTGTCTACTATATTTCTTTTTCCAGGGTAGCATTCTGGACTTCGAAGTACAGGAGAGGAAAAGCACAAAGGCAACTAAATAACTACAAGACCTCAGCAGCTTAGCTATCCCACCATCTATTTAAAAGGACAAAACATTAAAACTAAACAAAACTTGTGGTCCAACAGCTATGTCTGTGAGGAAGAAACAGTGCTATAGTTGAAATTCTATGCAACACCCTTTGGATCAAAATATTACAGCAACATGAAACAGAAGTGACCGCATTTAATGGTTACCCAAATAGCTAGGCCATGACTCAGATTCCTTACTGTTGTTCAGAATGAAACCTAAGAGCAAATAAGGAAAGAAACCTTGCATTAAGCTGCCATGCACCAGTGAATAAATGGCTGGCATTTGCAAAACTGCATTGCAGGGGAGCTTTTAACAGTTTGCCACTGCCAGCTGATGTCTCTTTAAGCATCACTGTCAAGAAGCCAAAACTGGAAGCAGGTGCAGTGGTAGAGGAACTGAATGTGGAAAGGGAGAGAAAAAGAGAAAGAACAGAACTTCTGTTGTTAAAATTCTGTTGCTTTCATTAAAACCTTAACAAAGCTTTACTTTAAACCTGAATAATAATTTTTAGTGTGATAGACTCCTGCCTATCCAGTTTGACAATTCCCTTACATTTATGCACTGAGCTAGAAGATTTTTGTTGTTGTTGTGTTTCTCCCCCTCCCTCCCCCCATAAAGCCTTGGGTTGACTGAGAGAATGCTGTATACTGATTACAGCAGCTTTCCTTTTGAGATTGAGAGCATCTGCTTCTTAATTCCCCTTGTTCCACCCCCCCTCAAGCAAACTGCTTTTTACACACTCCCACCCCCATTAGTCCAGGGCCTGGGAACAGAGCTGTTTCCCCAGCTCAAGTTTCTGTCTTCACTTCACCATGTCACTAGTTCAGGACCTTAGCACACTGCCGTCTGATAAGATGCATAGCAGGAAACATTAGGTGCTAAGAATTTACATTCTTAAATACATGAATGCAATGTGCCACTCATGATTTTGTGAAATGTCTTCTGTTCCTTTTCTCAAGATTGGCTATAAAAAGCAGGGTAAGACAGGTATGGGCTGGACTGTAGGGCGATGCTAAATTCTGTGAGAAACTTTGTGAAAGGTCTTGTTACTTTTGGAGTACCTCAAAGAGGAAATAAATTCCTTAATCATAAAGAAAGCAAGGACAAAAGAAAAAAATAAAGAAACCTTTTTAAGACCAGAAAAAGACAAAATCTTGAAACGCACATGGTAGAAGGTGGGAAGTTTTTCTTCAGTTCTTTGTTAAGAACTTTGATTTTTAATAATCTGGTAGTTTCTGTTCCCACAGATTAAAGATGTGCCACTTTCTAATCAGAGTCCTGAATATGGACTTTCTTATTGCTCTTTACACTTTAAGAAAGTCCTGCTATTTATTCTCAATTTTCCCTTTACTTTCAACATACATGAACACTTCTGTGTGTCTTGTGATTTAAAATCATTCATTTTCCATGTTATAAACACTATGATTTTAAATAAGAAGCTGTGCTTTAAAGCAAGTTGTTATTATTTTTGTTTCTTCTTTTGTATCAGAGGAAGAGATTGTTGAAATAAATTGGTTAGTGTATTAACTGTTTTGAAGTAGCATAGTTGACAATGCCTTGTTTGTCCAGTTGCACAGACTGTCTATTCTGAAGAAAAATAATTTCACTTTTTTGGTTTGTACTGCACATTAAACCACTACTGCATTTATATTGACAGCTAATTTCTTCTCTTTACTTTTTCTTAATATCCAACTACTTCTTGCTCTTCCTCTTTCAAAAATGCCAGAGAAATTAAGCAATGAGCTATAGATGTGTCTGTATTTCCAACCATCACCCATTTTTCTTTATAATAGTTCCTTGTTTGGAAGGTGCTAAGGGACTGCTTTAAAGTGATATCCTTCCTTTGGGTCAAAAGGAAACATTCAGTCTGCCTCAGAACAAAAAGTGTACAGAATGCAACATGGTGCAAAAGAGAATTTACAAATCAGCAGTGAACTCAGCCTAAGTACAGCTCAGTAAGTGTTATCAGTCCTTCAATCAATGAAATTGATGAAGACATTCTAGGGTTTTAAAAACATCTACCTTAGGCTTTCAGCTCTTTCCTTTAACTCTTATAATATGTGGAGTCAATCTTTATTCTGATGAAAGCTGGGATTCTCAAAAGAACGTCTCTAGTAGCTAAAGTTTGTCAGAAAGGAACCAAAATGTTTGGGTAAGAATAGAATGGAATTAGGTCTGTGATCTTTCTGGAAAAGGGAGAATAAAAGTTAAGTAGGTTTATTCTTTTCTTTATTAGATAATCATTACATAGATGGGTGCCCACATGTGTTAGCATATCAAGGCTTCCTTAACACACAGGACTTTCTCAAGCCCTACAGCCTTGTTTTAGTTATGCATGGATGCTTTGACAGGTCAACAGTTCTCATTAGAACCAAGCTGAAGCTGGCTCCCAACGAAAGTCCCATTTCTTTTCCTGTGGAATATAGGCCAGGCTGACACATCAGTGCAGAAGTCTTTGAGCAAGCTTCCAGCAGTACCCTGAATGCAGTTGTCCAGAGTATTGTCACAGAGAATTGTCACAACTCTGTGAGAATTGGATGGAACACCAAAAGTAATGGTATGCATTCATGGTCTGTTCTGATGTACGATGAGCTACAGGCTGATAGTCTCTGTATAGATGATGGGTATAAGAGCCAGAGGAGTCAAACCAAAGTTATCTGCTTCTACACTTCATTTTAATCCTTGAACTGACATCCTCCTAATTTTATTTATTTATTTATATATTTTTTTAAAGATCATTTAAATTGATTGGAAAATAAGCTATATTTCTGAGGATTAACACAGCCAAATGGAACACTATAACTTTAAGCATTTGATCCCTGCTAACCACTGCCATAACTTGTCTGATTTTATTTCTGCAGCACTCAAGAAACCTTTTGAAACTCCAAACACTTTCCAGTCTTTTGTGCATGATTCAAGTTTGAAACAATGAGTGTTCTAAGATAAATATCTATCTATCTCTCTCTATATATGCATATTTGTGTATAGATAAATAGGTACAAACACAAAGACATGCCCACACTCTAACAAAAGCACAATGGCTCATTTATAAAGTCACAAAATAGCTAATGGGGTACATTTTCTACAGACTGAACTGTCTTATATATATTTAAATAAAAATAAAAATCTGAGGCCTATTAAATGAAACCACAGATGAAGTGAACTTACATCATCAGTCTTTGAATTTTGTACATTTTGAACAATATCCAAAAATTGTAATCCACTGTTTGAAATATTATATTAGTGGAAAAGGCAAAATGATATCCCCATTACAAACTTACAGCCTCAAACATTCACATCCTGCTGAAAATATATCTCATACTGTATCGTGTTGCTTATGGAAAGTGACTTTTTCTTTTTTTTTAGTTTTCTATCCTTTTTGTTGAAGATTACATTTTGGCAAAGTCAAGACTCTCCTTATTCCTTTCCATTTTACTCTAAAGGAGATAATGCTCTCTCTGTTCTAAAATAATTTTATATTTCTGTATTCACCATGATCTATATATTTAAATAATGAAATTCAATGCACCTTGAGGGTTATATGACTATTATGTATGCCTGTGGTTGCTTAATTTCTGCTAAAACTACACAAATTTTTTTTAATGTGCTGCTGCACTTCATGATCTTTACATTTATAATGTGCTACTTAGATGGGCTCTAGGCGTTATGTGTCTAAAACCATATGTCCTGGGTTCAGCAGTAGCAGTCATTTTTCTCCTTAGTAGCTGGTGCAGTGCTGTGCTTTTGACTTTCAGCCTGGGAACAGCACTGATAACATTGATGTTTCTGGTTGCTGCTTAGCAATGTTTAGTCTGACTGAGGGCTTTCTGAGTCTCATGCTCTGCCAGGGAGGAGGGGAAGCCGGGAGGAAGCAGAGACAGGATATCTGACCCAAACTAGCCAAAGAGGTATTCCATACCACAGCACATCATGCCCACTATATAAACCGGGGGCAGTTACCCGAAAGGACTAGATCACTGCTCTGTCAAGATGGCTATCAATCAGCAGGTGGTGAGGTGTTGTATTCTCTTCCCTTGTTATTTCCTTTATCATTATTATTATCGGTGGTAGCAGCAGTGATTTGTGTTATACCTTAGTTACTGGACTGCTCTTATCTCAACCAGTGGAGTTACATTCTTTCAATTCTCCTCTCCATCCCACCCGGAGCACGGGTGGAGGAAGTGGGGGGAGTGAGCGAGTGAGCTGTGTGGCTGACTGAACTTAAACCATAGAATCATAGAATCATAGTTAGGGTTGGAAAGGACCTTAAGATGATCAAGTTCCAACCCCACTGCCATGGGCAAGGACACCTTGCTCTAAAAAATATTACCCAAGGCCTCGTCCAACCTGGCCTTGAACACTGCCAGGGTGAAGCATTCACAACCTCCCTGGACAACCTATTCCAGTGCCTCACTACCCTAACAGGAAAGAATTTCCTCCTTATATCCAATCTAAACTCCCCCTGTTTAAGTTTGAACCCATTACCCCTTGTCCTATCACTACAGTCCCTAAGGAAGAGTCCATCCCCAGAATCCCTATATGCCCCCTTCAGATACTGGAAGGCTGATATGAGGTCTCCACGCAGCCTTCTCTTCTCCAGGTTGAACAGCCCCAACTTTCTCAGCCAATCTTCATATGGGAGGTGCTCCAGTCCCCTGATCATTCTCGTGGCCCTCCTCTGGACTTGTTCCAACAGATCCATGTCCTTCTTATGTTGATGACACCAGAACTGCACACAGTACTCCAACTAAGGTCTCAAAGAGCAGAATAGAGGGACAGGATCACCTCCTTCGAC
This sequence comes from Neopsephotus bourkii, assembly GCF_033783945.1. Taxonomy (NCBI): domain Eukaryota; kingdom Metazoa; phylum Chordata; class Aves; order Psittaciformes; family Psittacidae; genus Neopsephotus; species Neopsephotus bourkii. The sequence goes on from NW_026902098.1 coordinate 106,944, forward strand.
CTGCTGGTCACGCTCCTTTTGATGCAGCCCAGGATACGGTTGGCTTTCTGGGCTGCAAGCTCACACTGAAGCTGGCTCATATTCATTTTCTCATCGACCAGCACCCCCAAGTCCTTCTCCGCAGGGCTGCTCTGAATCTCTTCTCTGCCCAGCCTGTAGCTGTGCCTGGCATTGCTCTGACCCAGGTGTAGGACCTTGCACTTGGCACGGTTAAACTTCATAAGGTTGGCATCAGCCCACCTCACAAGCGTGTCAAGGACCCTCTGGATGGCATTCCTTCCCTCCAGCGTATCAACTGAACCACACAGCTTGGTGTCATCAACAAACTTGCTGAGGGCGCACTCAATCCCACTGTCCATGTCAGCGACAAAGATGTTAAACAAGACCAGTCCCAACACTGATCCCTGAGGTAAACCACTTGTTACTGGTCTTCAGCCTGGACATTGAGCCATTGACCACAAGTCTTTGTGTGCAGCCATCCAGCCAGTTCTTTATCCACCGAGTGGTCCATTCATCAAATTGATGTCTCTCCAATTTAGAGACAAGAATGTCGTGTGGGACAGTGTCAAACGCTTTACACAAATCCAGGTAGATGACATCAACTGCTCTACCGCTGTCCATCAGTTCTGTAGCCCCATCATAGACTGCCACCAAATTGGTGAGGCAGGATTTCCCCTTGGTGAAGCCATGCTGGCTGTCACCAAGCACCTTGTTGATTTTCCTGTGCCTTAGCATGCCTTCCAGGGGAATCTGCTCCACGATTTTGCCAGGCACAGAGGTGAGACTGACTGGTCTGTAATTGCCCGGGTCATCCATTTTCCCCTTCTTGAAAATGGGGGTTATATTTCGCTTTTTCCAGTCGTTGGGAACTTCACCTGACTGCCATGATTTTTCAAATATAATGGTCAGTGGCTTAGCAACTTCATTCACCAGCTCCTTCAGGACCTGCAGATGGATTTCATCAGGACCCATGGACTTGTGCACTTTCAGATTTTTAAGGTGGTCTCAAACCAATTCCTCTCCTACAGTGGGCCCAAGGTCTTCATTCTCACAGTCCCTGCGTCTGCTTTCCAAGACTTGGGTGGTGTGGTCAGAGCCTTTGCTAGAGAAGACCGAGGCAAAGAAGTCATTCAGAACCTCAGCCTTCTCCAAATCCTGACCAAATCCAAAACCACGACACCATAATAATAAGAAAATATATATCTGAAGGTTAGGCTAGCTTGAATATACCAATAACAAGACTAAATAATGCAGCGTAAGGTAGAATCACTCTCACTAGAAACAAGCATGTTTGCTGCTGGATATGTTGTGCTGGTAGACTGACAGCAAAATCCCAGAAAAACTCACCACCTTCCAGGATAGGATCCTCAAGCAGTTAGGCCCAATTTGTATAATAAGAACCAATATTAGGTCATTATTAGCTTCTAGGGTGTTTAAAATATATAAATCAAAACCTTGCTTTATGATTTTCTTGTTTTATATACTGATAAATTGCAACGAGACTACTTCTGAAGCATAAAAATGACTCTTCTTCCATCAAAAAGTGCTTGTTTCTTTTCCCTTTTCACCAAGACCTTTTTAATTGTGATTTCTTTAGTGAGGAAACAAGTATTGCCATGTAAATGGCTTGCAAAGTATTTATTCATTTATTCATTATGAGATTCATAATGACTGTTCTTATTAGTATACGTCTATGGTGTAATGATTTTTTTATACCTCTGACCTGTCAAACATGTCATTGTGATTCTGTATATTTTGGGCAGCATCTCCTCTCTTGTTTATTACTTGTATTTGTGTTATTTTTACAATATTATACTTTAGTATTTGTTTCTAAGAAGCCATGACATTTCATCAGCACCTGGTAATTTTCACATTTCATACAGTTATGAAAAGCGGAATGGAGAAGGGTGTCCCATATAAGAAAATAGGAAGCCTGGCAGCAAAACAGAACACAAACAGGACATAAAAGTTGCAAAGCCAGAATTAATGTGAGCCAAGATACATAGAATGGGAGTTGTGGTTTCCACTGTGGGGGAAGCCAAAATGAAGTAAATAATGCTACTCTAGATTTGTATATCAATGAAAGTGGCAACTGAAATTAAAAGTTTTCATAACTCTTCACTAAGAATCAATAAACTGGTGAAGTAATGTGTATTAATACTGAATACATGTGCCTTGGTATTTGGAGGTGATTCTGTTCTCAGACATGTATGGGTTTGGTGATTTTTTTCCTATAGGTGTTGTAACCAAGAGGAATATAGAAGGCTAAAGAAAAAAGATTTTCATTTAAACATATACACCTTCCTGAAGAAGGGCTTAAACAGGCCACAGTTATATTCAAATTGGTTACTGAACCTCTATTCCAAAGTAAATTATATCATTAGGAACACATATTTTTACCCCAGATACCATATTCTCTTCAAGCTCTATTTCCCTTTCACCTCTACTTTCTTTCCTCATTAACCATGCACACCCAAATTTCCTCACTTCTTGGTTACACAACGTTTCACCTTGTACAGCTTCCTTTTCCAAAACTTTGAATACAAGTAAACTGCTTTAAGACACAGAAAACAAGTCTTTTTGGTTATAGGAACTGAATGAAAAGTTATATGAATAACTTTTTTTTCTGGCTTATTTCTGTGTAAAGAAAAAACCCCCGAACTTCTACATACAGAAAACTCAGAATGTCAGGAGCAATTATAAAAATAACTGGAAAGTTATGGAAAGTTATTGGTAGGTAATATACACAGTAAAGAACACAACACACTGCAGAGTGAAGAGGGCTTCTGCAGAGAGCTTTGGAAGATGAAGATACTATCTAACTCCTTGCTGCGAAAAGAGACATAAACCAATTTGCAGGTTTTGTGTGCAATCAGTTTACAGATGGAAATAATTTTTTTTTCTGGCTGTACTGGAAAAAATTGCTGATATATGTTATCATCTTAAAGGTTAATGTTAAGGCTATAAGCTTACTGTTTTCATGGATTTTTATACCATTAAGATGCCTAGGCCCTAATTACTAGCACACTTACTCTTTTGAGGTAGAAATGAGTGCTCACCAGGATGGTCTTGAAATGGAGGCTATCTGGGGTCTCATTCTCACTAGAAACAAAGTTCAGCCAAAGGCAAACATGAAGAAATTACACACCTTTTTTACTTGTGAACAATAGCTGATTCCTAATAAAACTGATCAACTGTCAGTGATTATGAATTTCATAGGGAGCTTGGCAAAAACTACTTTTGCTTGCTGTAGAAGTAAGCAAAAGACAGAACAAAAGTTTGTTTCCTAGCATTGCTGGGAACCTCTTTCTAAGCATTACTAAAGTCCTTTAATGTTTCTCTGGTCACTCTGATTTGTCGGAGCACCATCTAACCCAGACTGTGCAATTTACACTGAAGTCAATTGGAAGCGAGGACACTCAGGAGCTGCAAATCTGCTTCATAGTTCTCTTGACCTGTGGGTTAAACAATTGTCATCAGGAGGATTAAAACTGGCATATAATAAAATATGCATATATTTATGGTGAGATTTTTAAAGCTGCAGGAGTTTTTAAACAATGGCTTCCACAATAGTTAGCAAGTTGACTGCCTAGATCCCTTTTGTTGTTTGGTAGATAGCTCCTGCTTAATTCTTCTGCTAAGTAGCTGTAATTTAAACAATTGTTTCTCAATATTTTCAGTTTACTGTGAAATTTTAGAAGGGTATTGGCCCACAGGGAAATCACGCGACTGCAAACTTCGGTATTTCAACAGGTCAGCGTCTTTTTGCTTATCTGAGAACAAAAGTATATCTAAACCCACTATTTTTTGCATTTTGGCAGAGGAGTTATCTAGTTCAAAGGAAAGGAAAACATTTATTTTCCCAATTTGGGATGAAAATGGGATATATCATAGTGCAGTGTTAATTTAGAAATCATAGCTGAGTCAGAAACCACAATTTCAGATATGGCTCCCATCTTCCCTTAGAATGTGGGAGGTTTTCAATTTTAGTTCTGCTTATTCTTTAAATGAATAATGATACTCCTACAAAGCAGATTCAACCAGTACATCAAATGTTTTCATAAAGAGCCATTACCCATTTTTCATTCCAGTATGTCTAAAATGGTTGTCCAGGTAGGGCTTTTGAAAGGTGGTGAAAATGAGAGACAGGCCTCTACTTAGGATGTTAGTAGGTGATACAAAAAAAAATTAAAAAAAACCCCAACAAAACAACCAAAAAAGCATGTTCTTAATAAGGACTTGTACAGCATTGCTGTTTTGTTTTGTTTTTTTTTTTTTAATAGGTTCAGTATCATAAATTACTGGAACTGCTTGATTTTCAGACATATAAAACATACACATGTTGAAATTATGACCATAAAGGGTTATTTTAGCATGAACCACAAGTTCATTTTAGAATCAAAACTGATGATCATTTGCAAGCATTTAAAGACAGAATGAGAAGAAAACAAGCTGAAAAATACTCCTACTCGCAGAACATGCTTATTCTCTGTGTCAAATATTTGTGTTTGTTGGCGAAAGTAAGGATTTTCAAAATCATGATAGCTAGACTCAGTTTGTCTTGTAAATACTCCTGTCTGGCTTTTTCAATGAATTCGTGCCTTCAGAAAAAAGTATCAAGTTCAGGCTGGTCAAGGAACATGAAATTTCAAAAAAGTTTTATCTGCTTATATAAGGTATAAGTTTGGTCTTATGTGTGAAATTGTAACCTTTTCATGTACTAGATATTTTGTGTGAAAAAGATATTAAAAAGAGACAGATATCTATAAAGATTGGTCACATTTATTTTCTTATTTTCAGTATAATCAGTTCAAACAGAACAATTAGGTGTTTCTGCTCAGAAAGCCATGGGCAAGATAATGGGCGATTATGTCTTAAATGTATACTGAGTTTTCAAGAAAAAGAAAGATATAAACTGAAAAAACACCAATAGCAATTGTCCCTAAACTTACAGCTATCTGAGAAATAAACTGATTAGTTTCTCACCTATAATTGTTATTAATGGTCTGCAAAACAAATTCTTTTATGATTTCTACCTTTGAAAGTGCTTCCACAGGAAATTTTCAATGATGTGTACCTCCTATCCTAACACATGGTGTTTTTTCAAGCCCTATGACCTTGTTTTGAGCTATGGATAACTTGTTTTGAAAAGTCAGTAGGTCTTGTTAGGAACCAAAGAGAAGCTGCCCATTGTCCTTTCATATGCCACATAGGCCAGGCTAACATATAAGTGCAGCAAGAAGTACTCTAAGTCTGTCCTTGAGTAAGCTTCCAGGAAGGACACTAGACAGAGTTGTCCAGGGTCTATGGGTACTGTGTGGAGCACCAATAACAACAGCATGCATTCAGGATCTGTTTTGAGATATGATGGGAAGTAAAGGCTATAGGGAAGGCTGTGGTACTACAGGAACTAAAGACTGGTAGCCTCTGTGTAGAGCATGAATATGAGATCCAGAGAAATCAAATCAGAGGGTATCTTTTTCTGTTTTTCAGAATGGGAAAGGAGATCATTCAGCTCAAAGCCTCCATTTCTTAAGTTTCATGATTCTGCATGGCTGTTGGAAGACGAAAAAAGCATAGAAACATTCTTTGCTGTTGCTAATGTATGCAAATTCGGACCTGAGTCTTATCAAAGGAACACAATTTTTGAAGAAAAAAAACACAGGTTTTGCTTTTTTTTTGGTGGTAGTAGTAGTATTAGTAGTAGTAGTATACTGCAGCTGGAGTTTTGGGGTACTTCCCCCATTTCCCCAATAAAACGATCTGAAATGGCCAATATGTATTTTAATAGTAATATAATTAATAACATAAATTTGGAATGAAATATCCACTGATATCAACAAGTATCAATAGGCTTTCTAAAATAAGTTGCCAGTGAAAACAATACAGTATTTTCATTGGCATACTAACAGCTCCTTATGTGTCTTTGTGAGCCTAACATTCTTTGCTAAAATTTTGCATAATTAGAATACACATTGCAGTCTGAGACAAAACCAAAACTGTACTTTGTAGTTCAACTGCAAATGGATTTGAGTCAAAAGTTTGAATAAAGTTTCAATTTTTTTTAAAGCTTAGAAGTGTTTGAATCTGGTTTGCAGTAGTTTTGTACTTCGGTGCAGTCAAGGAAGACACTCCTGTAGGGTTACACAGCAGATGGGTTAGAGTCTCGGAATGTAATGTAAATGGACAATACCATAAATTTCTATATTACAAAAGCATGAATTTTAGGATTTTGTAAGGAAAAAATTCTTAGAATTGATATTTATTTTAAAGTGTAGTCATATTTCCAGCCAAAGAGTTCTCTTTATAACTGCTATTATTAAGGCAATCAGAAAACAACCACCATTAAAGAAATTGAAGGAATTAGATTTGTTCTGCTTGGTACACCAGCTAAGTACAAAATAAAAATGTGAAAAAAATATTTGCATGGTCATTAGATGAATTTATTCTCTATAATACATACATCAATCTTTTAACTTCAGCTATAAAGGGGTTGACTGTGCTCTTTATTAGGATCCTGTAACAATTCTCACTTCCTAATGAAGATTTTTCTAGCCTGAGGGAAAAGATAAAAGTACCATATCAAAAATCTGTCCAGAATGAAATGGTTTTGGCTTTTCTGTAGCTAAGAAAAGTGTCCAAATCAATTTTAATTGCATTTTATTCAACAGCCACCAAACGGTACAATTTAAATAACACAATTTAAATAACCACAATTTAATGACCACAATTTAAATAACAGCGAGACTAGAGCTCAATTATTAGGCTCTCTCAACCAGGATTTAATGATAGAAAAAATAGATTAATTTGTGTATATGTGTATAGTATAGGAATATTAACTAGATGCATATAACTAGGTAGCTAGTAATTACATACGCTGGGTCAGATTTTCATTTGGAGTTTCCACAGACATACATAACAGCTGAAGAACTGTGTTGTTATTTTCCTGCCTACTCGGTATGCCACAGAATGCTGGTTCCCTTTTTGACTGCAGTCTAATGTTTATACAGCAAATAATTGCAGTTATGTATATACCATGTGCAGTTTTCCTTATAGGTGACTATAGTACAACATCTTGCAGCTGTGTGCATGCTACAAAGGAAGCATCATATAGAATTGACACTAGTAGTTTTGAAACGAAAATTACTTCAAGTGTACATTACTAACAGAAACTGAGGATGTGTTGGAGAAAATATATAACTCCATCAAAACAGGTGAACAAATCCCTCTCATCTAAAGAATCTCCTTATTGAAATGGTGAGATTCAAAGGATGACCATCAAGTTCTCATCTGATTGAATATTCGTGCTCCCTGGAAAATACACTGAAACATGCAGGGATGCACCTATCACATTATAAATACATAGGTTCATATTAATACACATATTTTCTTGATTTTCATTCTTTTGCAAAATACTCCAGGAATTTTGTTTCTTCCCTTTAAAACCCCTTTAAATTTTGGAAACTTCAGAGAGAAGAGTTCTGTAAAAGATGTCTATCTAAGGTTCATGGAACTGGTTTAGTCTGTAGAAGTAGTAGTGTGCAAAGGCAATGAAGTGCCAAATTCAGATATTATGCACTGCTAGGAAATGCTAGGCTGTACTCTGGTCATTGTGAAATACTAAAAACAGATAAAAACCTGTCTACTGAAGTATGTGTGGAGACAGAGAAAAGGTGTATGAGTTCTGTGACCTCAATGATAGCCCACAAAGCTGCTGGGTAGAAAGAAATAGACAGAAGTGTACACTACCTCAAGCTTACATATATTTCATTCTTTGACAAAGTTAGAAACGAAAGCACTCAGAGACTGCCGGTCTCCCACATATTCAAAGATTGGGTGTAGTAGAGGTACTACGGTGCCAGAACACTGCCACCTCTTTTATGGAGGTCAGTATTCATGGGCTTACAGTGAACAAGATTTAGCTGTAAAGCTTAGAAGATAAAGAAACCTAGTCAGGAAACAATAAGACTGGAATGGCACTGTAAGGGAAGATGTTACCCATAAGGATGACAACACGTCGGCACAAAGATTCCACCTCGTAGTAAGTGATAGGGTTGTTTCTGCAGTCAAAAAAGCCTGAGGATGACAGGATGGAAGGGGATACACATCAGTGACTGTCCAAGCCCCATGGTTTGACTTAAGGTGAATATCTCTACAGCTTCCATCCATAACAATGAACATGGCCAAGGCGATCTGGGACCAAGTAGGCATCTGGGCATTCTGGCCAAGCTCAGAGGCCACAGAATTATATGGCACAGTTGGTTGTACAGTTCATCTGCTCCGAGACGATGATGACAAGGAGTACTCTGTGGCACGGAGCTGGTGCAGGTGCCTCCTAACTGCATACCCTTTGCAGTGGTCTGGGCATGGAGACTGTTTATGCCAGTAGCTTTTCTCACAACAGCAAAAGCATAATCCTTCCTCCCTACCTGTGTCCTCACTCTTGGAATATGGGGTGAGGTTGAGTGGTGACACCCAGCTAGGCCAGAGGGACAGGAAATTACTGCTATGGACGGACTAATATCTGTCATGCAGGCCACATGTTACACAATATCGAAGATTAGACTGAGCTGAATAATAAAATCCTGCATCCTTCCCTGGTCCTCATTAAAATGTTTGGGGAACTGGGGAACAAGGTTTCCTTAGGAGCAGTGTGTTAGGGAAATCAATAGCAGTTGAGTTCCATGGGACACAGCTCAGGCTGTGGGGCCAGGACACATGGTGCATACCTGTGGGACAGCTCTTGACTCAGATGTGGTGCCCATCCTCCCACAGGGCCTGTCAAGGTTTGACCCAGAACCAGCAGCAGGAGGTGGGGAGGGCCCTGACCCAAAGACGACAGCTCTGGGCTCAGGTTGGTGGTCATATGGACTTGCAAGAATGAAGTCTAGCAGACACTGAGGGAAAGACACACAGAGGTAAATTCATGTTTATTTGAGTGGATGGATTATTCCAGCAAGATTTCCATGTTTTTACATTGTTGTCAGGCAAAGAGATGTGTGGTTTTTTTCTTGGATATTATTACAACATCTGTTCTGGTTGTGAAATAACTAAATAACTTGTGTGGTACATTAAAAAAAACAAAAAGCACAACAAACTCACAAACAAAACAAAAACAAACAAACAAACAAACAAAAACAAAACAACCCAATCAAAAGCCACTGAAGTGTTGTTAGATTGATCCAAGTCTGTGTTGCCAAACTTCAGTCAATAAAAAAAGAAAGTGAAATACAAAGAACAGGGCCACCATTCACATTTATGTAATGCATATCCAACTGCTAATAGACAGTCAGAAGTTCAGGTAGAATGAAAAATAAGATATTAACAATAAAATGCTTGTTATTATTTCTGAGGAATAACATCTCCAGTAAACTCCACCATCCTTGTTGGAAGTAAGATCTTGTTTATATGCACAGATGGATTACCCTAACCTGAAGCTTTCTTAATGTCTCTAGTCACACCAGCGGTTTAGGGACAGTCTACCAGAAAGGAGATATACCATTTTCCAAATGAGGTGGGTTCCTATCTGGGAAAGTGCCATCAGTGGGGAGACAACTCACTGAAAGCCCATGTTGACCCCTAATTCTTCATTAGCATCATGTGAGGCCTCAAACACAGAGCAGTTTCCAGACTCTTCAACAGGCAAATTCTTTGGTGTCTTTAAGAAAACTGGATCAAATCACTGATATTCCATTTGCAAGTAGAACTAGCTGTATGCAGTTCTACATCCCCTTAGGCAGGCTGAAGAATTTGAAGGGGAAAATTTTTACTATGGCTGTTACTTTCACTCTCAACCTTGGCACCTCAGTATCCTGTCTGCATCATGTTAAAAGCAAGTCATAGACTTGAATATAAAACCCTTAGATTTATGTGTTCTTCAATTTCTTAAATTTCATACACTGGACCACTTAAATCTTGAAAGAATCAGATTTTGTGTAGCAACTGTCAACATAAGGGGATGGTTCTCTGATTTATATCTAGAAATAAGAGCTAAAGTTACCGAAACACAGTATCACAGTATCACAGTATCACAGTATGTTAGAGATTGGAAGGGACCTCAAAAGATCATCTAGTCCAATCCCCCTGCCGGAGCAGGAACACCTAGATAAGGTTACACAGGAACGTGTCCAGGCGGGTTTTGAATGTCTCCAAAGAAGGAGACTCCACAGCCTCCCTGGGCAGCCTGTTGCAGTGTTCCGTCACCCTCACTGAGAAGAAGTTTCTTCTCAAGTTTAAGTGGAACATCTTGTGTTCCAGTTTATACCCATTTCCCCTTGTCCTATCATTGTTTGCCACTGAGAAGAGCCTGGCTCCATCCTCGTGACACTCCCCCTTTATATATTTATATACACTAATAAGGTCACCCCTCACTCTCCTCTTCTCCAAACTATAGAGACCCAGCTCCCTCAGTCTTTCCTCATAAGGGAGATGCTGCACTCCCTTAATCATCTTAGTTGCCCTGTGCTGGACTCTCTCCAGCAGGTCCCTGTCCTTCTTAAACTGAGGGGCCCAGAACTGGACACAATATTCCAGATGGGGTCTCACCAGGGCAGAGTAGAGGGGAAGGAGAACCTCTCTCGACCTACTAACCACCCCCCTTCTAATACACCCCAGGATGCCATTGGCCTTCTTGGCCACAAGGGCACAGTGTCGGCTCATGGTCACCCTGTCGTCCACCAGGACCCCCAGGTCCCTCTCCCCTACACTGCTCTCTAACAAGTCGTTCCCCAATCTATACTGGAACCTGGGGTTGTTCCTGCCCAGATGCAGGACTCTACACTTTCCCTTGTTATATTTCATCAAGTTATTCCCTGCCCAGCTCTCCAGCCTGTCCAGGTCTCTCTGGATGGCAGCACAGCCTTCTGGCGTGTCGGCCACTCCTCCCAGCTTAGTGTCATCAGCAAACTTGCTGATAGTACACTCAATTCCCTCATCTAAATCATTGATGAATATATTAAATAATACTGGTCCCAGTACCGACCCTTGAGGCACTCCACTAGATACAGGCCTCCAACTAGACTCCGCCCCATAGACCACAACTCTCTGGCTTCTCTCCTTCAGCCAGTTCACAGTCCACCTCACTACCCGATCATCCAGACCACACTTCCTCAATTTAGCCGCAAGGATGCTGTGGGAGACCGTGTCAAACGCTTTGCTGAAGTCAAGGTAGACCACATCCACCGCTCTGCCATCATCCATCCACCGTGTTATTTCCTCATAAAAGGCTATGAGATTGGTCAAGCATGACTTCCCCTTGGTGAAGCCATGTTGACTGCCCCTCATAACCCTCTTATCCTTGATATGCCTTAAGATGGCACCAAGGATAAGGTGTTCCATCACTTTCCCAGGAATGGAGGTGAGGCTGACCGGTCTATAGTTACCCGGGTCCTCCTTCTTGCCCTTTTTGAAGACAGGAGTGACATTTGCTTTCCTCCAGTCCTCAGGCACCTCTCCCGTTTCCCAAGACTTGGTAAAGATGATGGAGAGCGGTCTAGCAATGACCTCAGCCAGTTCCCTCAGCACCCGCGGGTGCATCCCATCTGGACCCATGGATTTATGGATGTCCAGATTGCTCAACTGGTCTTTAACCCATTCCTCATCGACTAAGGCAGACCGCTCTGTTGACCTATCTTCATCCAAGGTCTCAGCAGTACAGGGCTCTTCAGGACCGTCTCTGGCAGAGTAGACAGAGACAAAGAAGGCATTAAGTTACTCTGCCATCTCTGTATCTTCTGTCACCAGGGCACCCGTCCCATTCATCAGCGGGCCTACATTGCCTCTGGTGTTAGTTTTATCTGCCATGTATTTGAAAAAGCTCTTTCTGCTGTCCTTGACCCCTCTCGCCAGCTTTAATTCCAACTACAGGAGAGAGAGAAATGGAAGAATTCCTCAGTGTTTACAGTCATTCCCTAATGGAACAGTTCTGTACTGTTTACTGTTAACCCCTTCAACAGGCTACCCTGCTTATAAAATATTTAAAGGAGAACTATTTTGTTCCTAAGGACATGCTGATTGTGAATTACTCAAAGTCAAGATCTAGCCCCACTGAAGAAAATCTTAGGAGATGCTAGCTGTTAAATACCTTGTCTCCTCTGGGATACTTTCTGTCTTGATGGGACTGTGAAGCTATTGTTTTGAGTTAGCTAATAACTGATGAAAAATATGAACGTTATTCAAATTAAAATGACTGCTAAAAGCTAAGCTACATAGGGAAATTATATACCCTGGAGCCAGCTCTGTCCGAGACGACTGGGGTGGATGAAGACTTCTGTTTTACACATGTTCCCACCAGAGGCAAGACATATACACACAGTGCCTGACAAGGACCTCCTAGTTATTAAGAATGCAGTCCACTAGGGACACACATTTCGATCCCTGGATGGGATAATAGATGAGCCCAAGGAAAAGCTTTGGTAGGAAAGGTCCCTACAGTGGAGCGGCAAAGGTATAGAGCTTCAATAGTAATAGCTGCAGTGTAGCTGGCAAATGAAGAATCATTTCCAGCCAAAACAAGAAGGCAGAATTGTTCCAAAACCACAGTGGGAACAGAAAAAAAGCCCCACAGGTGCTAAACTGGAGGAGAGCTTTTTCATTACACCAGAGTGAAATTCTGGTCTTGTGTAAAATAAAAAAGAAAACATTTATTAATTTTGGGATGGCCTAAGATTTTCATTACCTTTCATGAAGCTACTCCACAGCTCTTACTGCCTAAAAGGAAAACTATAAGCTCACACTTACTTTGGAAATAAAAATACCTGTCCCTCTATGTTGGCATCACCCTACCTGAGCCTTATTATTATGTTACCCCTTTCCTTCCCATCCTATGCAGCTGCAGCTCTCTAGAGAGCGCAGACCTGCAACTTGTCCGTAGAATCTATTCTGCCTGCTTTGAATTTCACTCACACTTATACAGTTGCTAGAGGAAGTTCTTATATCTGTAAGAGGGAGTCTTTATACCTGTAAGGACTTTAGTTATCCAGACTTCTTCTGATTGTCAGACTCCGTCAGACTTTGAAGATGTGGTTAGGGTTGCAAATCCCCCAATCTTTGATGACAAACACAGTGCTCTTCTTTCCAAACTATTCTGCCCTGAAGCAAATTATGGTTTCCCACATTTGGCACTTTTCCTCTGTCTCTGTCTTTCCTTTCCATGCCCTCAACAAAATGATGCCATAATTCAAATAGTATGTTTGTCTACCTATGAAAGTTCTACTTTGGGAATTTGGGAAAGGGAATTGAATGCAAGTTGAGCTTCATAGCACATAGCATATTTTGCATTTCTTGAAAAATAATGAAATGTGTGGCAGGTGGGGAGAAAAAATATGAAGCTATGCAAAGATGTGTCCTCCAAGAGACACAGAGTTGGCATGTTTTCTGAGGTACATCACGGAAGGGAAAGGGTGAGATACAAGACTGCCAGGAACTCATAGAGAAAAGCTCAAAGGACGTGCTGCGTCTGTGGTTTTAATATTTTCAGAGTGTTCATATAGCTGGCTGTTCCCCGGGATACGTACTGAATCTTGGCAGTTAGGTAAGTAGGATAGCTAATGCACCCAGACAGACAAGGAGAAAAATCTATAATAAAAACAATAGTAGTTGTGAGTTTTGGCTATTTGGTTGCCTGGCATATCTAATATATCTAATTTTTCATGTCAACTTCCTTTTATTTTAAAAAGAATGTCAGAAATTACAAACTTTACAGGGTTAAGGTAAGCACCATTATATATCAGTTTAAGACCAGTAAGCAGAGTTCTTTTTCGCATGTAGACTGATCTGCAGTTGTTTCACATTTTCTGCATGTAGGCTCTGTAATCAAAATCATTGTGAAGGCTGGAGGCACAGAAATAGTCATTGTGATAAAGTCTATAAGATCCAGCCACGGACATACTCCAGGTATCAGAACAAGCCTAGCCTAGCTCCTGCCAAATCAGTAACAGGTAGACTATAGCAGTTTCAATTCCTATTCTTGTGCTACAAAATCAAGTTAACTCCAAATGCTAACTCCTTTGTGATAGGGCAAACCTCGTATTTACTCTTAGTTTCACATCCAGAATTTCCTCTTATCTCTCCATCTGGTCTCAAACATAACCATGTATCTATATCTTAACAAACCCCACTGATTCAGTTCCTGTTGTGCCTTGCCAGGTTATTCTAAACTTGCTGCTCCAGCCTGGATGCAGCTCTCATTCCAATCCACTGAAACTTTATGCACAGCTGACACCACACTCTAGGCCCAAATCATCAGCTTTGGCTGGAGACCCTTTTTCCTGTCAGTCCTTAGTCTGTGAGCTCTAGTCTAAATTGTAAGGGGTTTTTTAGTCTTTTTTTTTTTTAAAGAACCTCCCCCCCCCAAAAAAAGACACCCCCCCAAAAAAAAAAACCAAAAAAAAAACCCAAACACAAAATATCTGCAGACCAGCTTTTATGTACCCGTCTTGTTCTATCCTTTATCCACAGTACAATTTAAACACAATCTAGTGTGTGGTGCTGACAAAAGTCTAGCAGCTCTAATGTTGTCTAGGAGATCCAATTTTAAAATGTTCACACCAACAGAAGTACTCTGCTGGAAACCAGTTCAAGAATATGGAGCAGACTGGAATATCTACTAAAATTCCACCAATTTCTGACTGAACTTACATAGATGATTATGTTGTACTAACTGTTTTACTGTTAATGACAAGCACATCACGGTTATCATGAAATAATAGTCTATATGCTTTATGTTTGATCTCACTTAATTTATCAGCCCAGCATTTGTAAGTATAGAGATTTACTTTATGACTCCACAGCAATATAGCTGATATGCTGTCTGCTCTTTTATGTCCAGGTCCAAAACTGCAATTTTCCCAAAGAGATCTCACCTCTTTTTAATAGGCACTGAGATGCGACTATGGATAGTCAGGATTCCTGTTTGTGCCTTTTTTTTTTGCTGTTGTTGTTGTTATTACAGTGATTAAGATGATGCTGGACCAGATGATTGGAAATCCAATCACCTTGCGCCAGCAGTGGTGCAAAGTAATATGCTGTATTTTTTGAAACAGGATTTTTAGGTGAATTTATGTGTCTGAATGCTAATTTGCCATACAGTCTTGCTTACGTAGAGTTTCACACTTATCTAATTAGTCAAACACATCAGTAAAATTAGTTTCACATTTTCCTTTTTTAAGTTATTAGCAGTTACTGCTTGCAAACCACCACTGGGGAATCATTTTAGCAGTTAAGGCTATCAGTGCTAATTATTCTGTTACTTGGTCCCTAAGTTTTCTACTCCCTGTTTGGTCAACATTTATAAAGCTCAAGGATTTTTGCATGCTTCTATGGGAAATAAGGTGGTATAAAATAACTTTCCATTGCAAACCATTGAAAAGTAGAGAAAAGGTGATTAAAGATTATTTAACAACTGTTTGCGTGGGAAGTTTTACATATGACTTAACAGTGTGACTCTTACCTTCAGTGGACTGTAACCTGTCACTTCTTGCAATTCCAGGAGCTGCTACTGCTGTGAAATCATATGCAAAACGTAAGTGCAGGACATTTTCCAAAGCACAAGCTGTACTTCTCATTCTGTGTGCATGTCTGTGTGTGTACACATATTTATGTGTGTGTGGATATAGATATTGATATGTAGATACAGACACATAGATGCAGCTATAGGCTCAAAAGTTTGCTGATTCTTTCTTGGCAACTCATATTCAGGATGCATGTGTTGTGGAAGTATGAAGTTCTGGTGGAAGGCAAGCCCATGGAAGAAAGCCTTTGACTATGGACACCAACAGCTTGGAGGTCAGCTGTATTTTGTAGGTCAGCTCTTCTCCTGAAGAGTCTGCAGATTATCACAGTATCACAGTATGTTAGAGATTGGAAGGGACCTCAAAAGGTCATCTAGTCCAATCCCCCTGCCGGATCAGGAACACCTAGATAAGGTTACACAGGAACGTGTCCACGCGGGTCTTGAATGTCTCCAAAGAAGGAGATTCCACAACCTCCCTGGGCAGCCTGTTGCAGTGTTCCGTCACCCTCACTGAGAAGAAGTTTCTTCTCAGGTTTAAGTGGAACATCTTGTGTTCCAATTTATACCCATTTCCCCTTGTCCTTTCATTGTTTGCCACTGAGAAGAGCCTGGCTCCATCCTCGTGACACTCCCCCTTTATATATTTATATACACTAATAAGGTCACCCCTCAATCTCCTCTTCTCCAAACTATAGAGACCCAGCTCCCTCAGTCTTTCCTCATAAGGGAGATGCTCCACTCCCTTAATCATCTTAGTTGCCCTGCGCTGGACTCTCTCCAGCAGGTCCCTGTCCTTCTTAAACTGAGGGGCCCAGAACTGGACACAATATTCCAGATGGGGTCTCACCAGGGCAGAGTAGAGGGGAAGGAGAACCTCTCTCGACCTACTAACCACCCCCCTTCTAATACACCCCAGGATGCCATTGGCCTTCTTGGCCACAAGGGCACAGTGTCGGCTCATGGTCACCCTGTCGTCCACCAGGACCCCCAGGTCCCTCTCCCCTACACTGCTCTCTAACAGGTCGTTCCCCAATCTATACTGGAACCTGGGGTTGTTCCTGCCCAGATGCAGGACTCTACACTTTCCCTTGTTATATTTCATCAAGTTATTCCCTGCCCAGCTCTCCAGCCTGTCCAGGTCTCTCTGGATGGCAGCACAGCCTTCTGGCGTGTCGGCCACTCCTCCCAGCTTAGTGTCATCAGCAAACTTGCTGATAGTACACTCAATTCCCTCATCTAAATCATTGATGAATATATTAAATAATACTGGTCCCAGTACCGACCCTTGAGGCACTCCACTAGATACAGGCCTCCAACTAGACTCCGCCCCATAGACCACAACTCTCTGGCTTCTCTCCTTCAGCCAGTTCACAGTCCACCTCACTACCCGATCATCCAGACCACACTTCCTCAATTTAGCCGCAAGGATGCTGTGGGAGACCGTGTCAAACGCTTTGCTGAAGTCAAGGTAGACCACATCCACCGCTCTGCCATCATCCATCCACCGTGTTATTTCCTCATAAAAGGCTACGAGATTGGTCAAGCATGACTTCCCCTTGGTGAAGCCATGTTGACTGCCCCTCATAACCCTCTTATCCTTGATATGCCTTAAGATGGCACCAAGGATAAGGTGTTCCATCACTTTCCCAGGAATGGAGGTGAGGCTAACCGGTCTATAGTTACCCGGGTCCTCCTTCTTGCCCTTTTTGAAGACAGGAGTGACATTTGCTTTCCTCCAGTCCTCAGGCACCTCTCCCGTTTCCCAAGACTTGGTAAAGATGATGGAGAGTGGTCTAGCAATGACCTCCGCCAGTTCCCTCAGCACCCGTGGGTGCATCCCATCTGGACCCATGGATTTATGGATGTCCAGATTGCTCAACTGGTCTCTAACCCATTCCTCATCGACTAAGGCAAACCGCTCCGTTGACCTATCTTCATCAGAGGTCTCAGCGGTACAGGGCTCTTCAGGACTGCCTCCGGCAGAGTAGACAGAGACAAAGAAGTCATTCAGTAACTCTGCCATCTCTGTATCTTCTGTCACCAGGGCACCCGTCCCGTTCATCAGCGGGCCTACATTGCCTCTGGTGTTATTTTACCTGCCATGTATTTGAAAAAGCTCTTTCTGCTGTCCTTGACCCCTCTCGCCAGCTTTAATTCCAAGGAGGCCTTAGTCATCCTAGCAGCTTTCCTACATCCTCTAGCAACAGCCTTATATTCTTCCCAAGTGGCCAGCCCTTCCTTCCATGACCTGTAAACTCTCCTCTTCCACTTGAGCACACCCAACAATTCCCATCAGCCACGCAGGTCTCCTTACCCCTTCCTCGACTTCCTACGTGTCGGGATGCTCCGATCTTGAGCTCGGAAAAAGCAGTCCTTGAACGTCAACCAACTATCTTGGGCCCCTTTCCCTTCAAGCAGCCTAGCCCACTGTATTTCCCCTAGCAATCGCTTGAAGAGGCCAAAGTTTGCCCTGCTAAAGTCCAGGGTTGCGATTCTACTTGCTATTCTACTGACCCTACCACACAAGATCCTGAATTCTACCATCTCGTGGTCGCTGCAACCAAGGCAGCCCTCAACCTTCACTCCTTCAACCAGACCCTCCTTGTTGGTGAGGATGAGATCCAGCAGCGCACCTCTCCTGGTTGGCTCATCCACCATTTGCATGAGGAAGTTATCATCCATACA